>NC_058133.1:460428348-460436675 GCF_016433145.1 Gracilinanus agilis
CCTTTGCCACATTACCAATAAGTCACTTAACATCTCTGGGTTTCTGGGTTCAAATTCTTAAAATTAGAATGATATTTTATTACATATAATTTATCTATATAATATATAACAATATAATTAATAATTATATAATATATTAATTAAAGTTAGAATAATACTTCCTATAATATCATATTGGTTTGCTCAAAACTCAAACGAGATCATCAATTAGAAGCTTATGAAAATCCCTATCATGTGCTAGACATA
This sequence comes from Gracilinanus agilis, assembly GCF_016433145.1. NCBI lineage: Eukaryota > Metazoa > Chordata > Mammalia > Didelphimorphia > Didelphidae > Gracilinanus > Gracilinanus agilis. Next base: position 460,428,595 of record NC_058133.1, read on the forward strand.
TGGGCTATGATGCTGGGCATATAAATAAAAAGAATGAAATAGCTTTTACACTGAAGAAGCTTACCTTCTAATATGTATTTGAAGTGAGAAGTTCATAGATTTTAAAGGGCTATAAAAATGCCAGTTATTATTATTATTTTTTAAAATCCTTACCTTCCATTTTAGAATCAATACTGTGTATTGGTTCCAAAGCAGGAGAGTGGCAAGGACTGGGCAGTGGGGGTTAGGTGACTTGCCCAGGGTCACCCAGCTAGAAAGTGTCTAAGGCCAGATTTGAACCTGGATCTTTTCCTCTCTAGACAGGGCTCCCAATCCACAGAGCCTCTTAGCTGCCCCTCTGTTCTTCATTTTCGAAGGGAATCAATGGCATCACTGGTGCTGTCTTGACTTGTGTGAGAACTGGATTTAAGAAAGGCAGAGCTGCATAAAGTTCTCAGCCTCACTTCTTCTTCCAGAATCATGAAATGCCAGTGACAAGACAAGAGTCAGGATGATTGGTGATGGCTGTAGATACAACAGATGACTTTGGTGGCTTTGATGTCTGACCAAGCTCTAAGTGCTCCTCAGCACCTGGTTCAGCTGCCTTCAGGGCTCTTTGAACAAATTATTCTCATCTGTCCATTCTACTGGGTAAGTTTTCACATGCTTGGGGTAGACACCCCTCTAACTCACAGTCCAGTGAGAGTAGCCCAGGGACTACAGTCTAATAGGAAGTATATTGTACAGAAGTCAAATATGAGTTGTGAGAAAGAGTTTGGTGAGGGCAGGCAACAGGAAGGGTTTTCCATAGCAGAAGACACCAGAGATAAGCCTTGAAAGTAGAATTCCAAGGGATTCAAACAGACCCAGTCCTTACCTTAAAAACTTATTTTGATAATTAGTCTGGAAGTAGGGTGGTCCTTGTTAATTATCTTATCTCACAAGGGCAGAATTATATCTTATCTAAACTGGGCGCCCTTTCTACCCTGGCTCAAGACTTAAAGGAAACTGAGACTTGTGGAAAGCTTACTTAGACACCCTACTCAGTAAACTCAAGAAGCTCCCTGTCACCTCCAAGATAAAATATTAATCCCCTTTGTTTGACATTCAAAGCCTTTCATAACACCCACACCCACCCATCCACCCATCCACACACACACACACACACACACACTTTCCAGTCTTATTGCACCATGATATCACCTTTCTACCTTTCAGTCCAATGAAAAATAGTGTCTTTGTTGTTCCTCAAATGAGATCCTCCTTCTCTTGACTCCAGTCAGTGTTTTTAGAGTCTTGTCCTCCATGCAGAGAACGAATGCTCTTTCTTCTCATCTTCACTTTATGGCTTCCTCCTCCAAGTTCTAGCTAAAATCTCACTTTCTACAGGAAGCCTCTCTCAATCCCTCATTCCCACTGCTAGTGTCTTCCCAATTTGTCCTGTACAGATTGTTTGTATGTAGTTGTTTTTTAACCTTTACCTTCCATCTTAGAATCAATACAAAGTATTGATTCGAAGGCAGAAAAGCAGTAAGGGCTAGGCAATGGGGATTTAGTGACTTGCCCAGAGTTATACAGCTAGGAAGTGAGGCCACATTTGAGCCCTGATGTTCCATCCTAGGCATGACTCTCAGTCCACTGAGCCACCTAACTTCTCCCTACATATTTGTTTTCATGTTGTCTCCTATTTGATTGTGAACTTCTCAGATTTTTTTGGGGGGGGTCTTTCTTTGTCTTTCCAGTACTTGGCATAGTCTCTGACACTTAAAATGTACATAGTACAATTGGGTGACTCAGTAGATAAGACTCAACCTGGAGTCAGGAAGATCTGAGTTCAAGACTGGCCTCAGACCCTAGTTGTGTGACCCTGCTTTAGTTTCCTCATCTGTAAAAGAAAGATGGTAATGATAGCATTTAAGTCACAGGATTTTTATAAGAATTAAATTAGATACTATTTGTAAAGTCCTTAGCACAGTGCCTGGCACAGAGTAGGTGTTATATAAATGTTAGCTGTTGTTAATAAATGTTTCTTGACTGACTGATCTGTACCCAGGTCTTAGACTTGTCTCCAATCCTCTGGGCATACTGATTCAGTAAGAGATGGGTTCTGGACCTAATAAGAGGTCAAAAAGAGAAGACTCCCCCTAGCATTCCTAAGCACAGCACATTCTCTGCAAACTACAGTTTTAGAGAGAGATGAGAGGTGGAGTGACTGCCTTAGGGTCATACAGTTAATATGAGTCAGAGACAGGACTTGAACTCAAGTTCTCCTAGCTTAGTTTCTACTATGCCATGGTGCCTTACAGTTAGAGGAATAGAGGCCACCCTCCATGATAACAGCAGCTCGTGCAATCACTTTTCTTTGTTTCTTCCTTCCTTCTTCCTCTTCCTCTTCTTGTTCTTCTTCCTTCTTCTCTCTGCTCTCTTTCACTATTGGTCTTGTCTCTGTCTCTCATTATCTCTTTCTTCTCTCTGTCTTTTAATGCCTCTCTTCTTTTTCCTCTCTTACATTGTCTGTGTCTCTTCTCTCCCTCTCTCTTTCTATGTCTCGGTCTCCAAGTGTTTAGGATAGGAAACTCCAAGTGGGGTGGTGGTGGTGGTGGCGGTGGTGGTGGGGTCAGTGCTGACTGACAGAGACTAATGAGAGGAAAGTATGGTGGTATAGAAAAAGCTTTATTGAAGGAGAGGAAGAGTAGAGAAATAGAGGTAAGGAGAGGAAAAGGAGGAAAGGGAGGGAAAGGAGCAGTAAGAGAGAGACCTGATGCCAGGAGAGGTCCCCTGGGTTGGGGGAATGGCAAGGGAGGAAGGGAGTGATCAGCATCAGCAAAGATGGCTGATGAGTCTCCACCAGAATGGAGATGAGTCCAGCCTCTTCTAGGATTATTGTTAGGAATGAGGTAACCTGCGTTGCCTCTATTGGTTCAGTTGAGCTACTTGGGTCTAGTTTATTGGATGATCCTGAGGGGAGGGGTGAATCTCTGTCACTGGGGTGATGGTGATGGGAGGCTAGTTTCCTTGCTGCTGGCCAATCATGGGGGAGGCCATTTGCCCAGAAGTGGCAGAAAAGTCCTGGTGTTCTGCCAGGTTTTATTGGGGCTTTGTTAGAGGTGCTGGGAGGAAGGACCTCTTCGTTTCTGTAGGGGTTGGAGGGAAGGGGGGTTTTGGTCCCATAGTCTATCAGGTAGGAAAGAACAGAATGACTTCTCTAGCAATGGGCATCAGCACTTTATCTGTAACAAAGGCTGATTGACCTGTCCAATGTTATGCTGCTAATAGGTATCAGAGGCAGAACTTGCACCCAGGTCTACCTCACTCTAGAAATCCACTAAAAGTGCTCTGCCTCCCTTAGACCTTTAAGGATGTACAAGTCACTTTCCTTAAGATAGGTCTGCCTATTTTACTATTTTACAGAAAATAATAATCCCTATTTTACAGATAAAGGAAAGTAGTTTCAGAAGACAGAGATGACTTGCCCAGGATAACCAAGTTGGCATCTAGACAGAGCTCTGGCCTTTCTTTACTCTTTACATTATTATTGCACCATTATAATAATTATTATGTATATAATAATTCTACATTATTACATAAGCTTTCCTTATTCTTTACTTTTTAATTCAATTCCATTTTAATCTGGTTCAGTCACATTTCTGAGTGCTGTGGGCCCATGCCAGTGTGTTTGACATCTCTCTCCTGTTCCAAACCATGCTCCTCCACTCAGCTGTCACAGGGACTTTCTGAAAGCCAGAACTCTTTCCTAAGAATGATTGTATTTATCCAATCATTCCTTGGCCAAAAAAGAGAAGCAGCGAGGAAGGCATTTCAGCCTGGGTAGTCTCTAGCCTGGGGAAGAACTGCATGTCCTAGACCCTTTCCAGGCCTTTCTTAGCTCCTATCTGGCATCACTTAAACTCTGAAGCCTGAGAACACTCCAGGGTATCTAGCCTGGGGCCATTCCACACTGTCTACACTGTCTTTAGAGCTCTAATTGGGAGCCATTTAACAGAAAAAAAGACATTCTTACTTTTCAAAGGGCTTTTTAGTCCATTATCTCCTTTGATCCAAACTACAGGAAGATAAAAAGAGAATGGCTTCCTATTCAGGCCTCCTCTTCTCCTATTTTGTGTTTTTTTCCCCAGTTATTTCTTTTAGTTGTATTCAACTCTTTGTGATCCTATTTGGGGTTTTCTAGGGTCACAGCTGTTAAGTAGCTGAAGCTGGATTTGAACTCAGATCCTCCTGACTCTAAGTCTGGTTCTCTATTTCCTTTACCACCTAGCTACCCCCATCTTTCTCTACACCACCTCCCAAACCAAATTGGCAGATAGGATGAGGGTGGTCTGGATCAGAGAACTGGGTACTGTCAGAACTTAAAGGGTGCACTTAGTGGAAACCCTCTATGGGTTTATATGGGCAAAGTGCTAAAATGTTATAAAAATAAAAGAAAGGATTCTAGAGGGACCCAACCCCTTGTGATGAAGGCTGAGAGCCAATTTGGAAACCATACTATGATTTTTTAAAACTCTTACCCTATGTCTTAGAATCACTCCTATGTATCAGTTCCAAGGCAGAAGAGTGGTAAAGGCTAGGCATGGGGGTCAAGGGACTCACCCAGGGTCACATAGCCAGGAAGCAGAACCATACTACTTTTTAATCCCTATTTCCCACCACATACTTTGTTCTGGTTTCTAGAGAAGCTATTTCCATACTTTGGCTATTTCTCTTCTTTCAGAAGAGCTACTTCAGTGTAGTCCTATTCCTGCTTGTCTTCAGTTATTCAGTCATATCTGACTTTCCATGATCCCATTTAGGGTTTTCTTGGCAAAGATTACTAGAGTGGTTTGCCATTTCCTTTTCCAGCTCATTTTGCAGATAAGAAAACTGAGGCAAAAAGGGTTGAGTGACTTGCCCAGGGTCACACAGCTAGTAAATGTCTGAGGCCAGATTTGAACTCAGGAAGATGAGTCTTTGGGATTCCAAGTCCTTCTCTATCCACTGTGCCATGTAGCTGCTTCTAACTATTCCTTAGTGCCAACTCTCTACTGTATCTAGCATAGTCTCCTGAATGCGCCTTGTGGAAGGCAGCCTTATTCCTCAGGCCACCTTTCTGCCCTTACCTGCTTGGAACACTCTAGCCCTCCCCTTTCTTTCTCAGTTTTCCCCACCTTTGATAGCATAGTGGAAATGGAGTTAAGAGAATGTGTTCAAAATCTTGCTCTTACTAATCACCCATCTGACTTTTTGGTAAGCCCTAACTCCCATTGCCTCAGTTTCCCTATGGGTAAGACAGGGTAGGGCCAGGATTCCATCAGTTGGAGATCTTCCTCAATTGCAATTCCTCTTACCTTCAACTTTTAGTCTGAGTGTTGCCTGGAGCAGAAATGTCAAATGTGTCCACAAATACGCCTAACTGAGTGAACCAGATTAAAATGTAATTCCAAGATTTTTTAAAATGCAATTAAATAAAAAAGAACACAGAAATAGATATGTGTGGTTTCCTAAGTCAAAATGCAGCCAGCATGGAACCTCTGTGTCCAAGTTGTTGTTTTTTGTTTTAAACCCTTTCCTTCCATCTTAGAACAATACTGGATGCTAGTTCCAAGGCAGAAAAGTGCTAAGGGCTAGACAATGGGGGTTAAGGGACTTGCCCAGGGTCACACAGCTAGGAAGTGTCTACAGTTGGATTAGAACCCAGGACCTCTGATCTGTAGATCTGGCTCTCAAACCATGGAGCCACCCAGCTATCCCTGTTTAAGTTTGACAGCACCGAGAAGCTAAATAACCAGCATCAAATAGCTAGAATGTGTCAGGAAGGAAGGCACCAGGCTTCCTCATCAGCTTTCTAACCATGATATCAGGCTTCCTCTCAGTGAAATGAGAAGACTGGAATATGTAAAACTCTCTGGTCCTTTCCAAGTGTATGATCCTGGGATTCTTCAGAAGTTTCCCCTTAGTATTCAACCAATTTCTTAGCTAGTTTGTCTTGAGCTCCTCACTTTTCTCTGGGTGGTAGCATAGAGGTCAGAGTACTCAGGAAGATGAGTTCAAATCTGACCTCAAATAATTACTACCCTAGTAACCCGGGCAAATTATTTATTTATTTAGAATGAATGAATATTTATTTTTTAAACCCTTACCTTCTGTCTAAGTAGCAATGCTAAGACAGAAGGGCAAGGGCTAGGCAAATAAGGCTGGGATGTACCCAGGGTCACACAGCTAGGAAGTGCTAAAGGTGAGATTTGAACCCAGAACCTCCTGCCTCCAGGTCTGGCATTCTATCCACTGATCCACCTAGGTACTACTAGGCAAGTCGTTTAACTTTTGTCTGCCTCAGTTTCCTCAACTATAAAATGGGGATAATAATAGTACCTCCTACCTAGGGTTGACATGAAAATCAAGTGAGATAATGTTTGTAAAGCACACTGCACATTGACTGGCACAACTTAGATGCTTCCTTCCCTCCTTTCTTCTTTGATCCTCAGTTTGCTTATCTGTGAAATGAGGCTAATAATACTCATGCTGAGGACATTAACCACAGGGCTGTTGGAAGAATCAAATAAGATGATGCACATAATGCCCTTTTGAACTATGAAATACTAGACAAAGGTCAGCTATTAATAATAGTTACAATCCTCCTACTATTTATTACTAACACAGTTTTTAAAGAGTTAGCAGTGCTGAAAGAGTTCAAGTCCATTAGAGATTTCCATTCAGTTTCATATTAGATGTTTAGGCTGCTTTATAAAGAAAACAAAAAAAACAAATTCCTTATTTCTATCACTGGGAGATATTTATTTCTCTATGATTCACCCTTTTTAAAATAGCCCTTTGTAATTAATATTTTATAGGAACAAAAATCCTGGAGCAGGTTCCGGCCCCACAGACTGCTAACTTGGGAAAGCATCATCTGCTCCAAACTTCACATCCTCCAGGGATGAGTTGCCTTGAAGCTGTTGCTTGGCATGTGGAGAAATCCATAGAGGGTGTCAGCTGGGAACAGGGTCAGTAGATCACAGGCGATGTGGTTAGTGTCCCTTTAGAGCACCTGCCTTAAGTGGGGCTGCTGGTGGGAGTAAGGAGGTGGCGGGCCATCTGGGAGGGGAGGTTAGGTTGGAGTCTACAGGGTGTACCCACCCTGTTGTGTAGTGTTTGGGGACTTTATCAGTGTTTGTATTCTTCTATCTCTTCCTGAAGTGGATTAAACTGGAGCACAGCTAATGAGAATAAGAGTTGCTATTCTCCCTTTGTTTTTCTGAAGAGGACCAATGCCAGGGAATTGGGTTTAAGTGAGTGAGAATTGCTCAGAGTCATTGGCCTCACTCCCTCTTCAGAGACTGATTCAGTGGCAAGACGAATGTCAAGACAACTGGGGATGACCCAGGATGCAGTGGATGACCTTGGCGTTTTTGCTGACTCTTATGGAGTGGTCCATAATGAAATGACTGTTGCCATCATCACTGATACCAAAAAGCCTTTGCTAAGGAATTATATGATGCCTAGCTGTGGTCAGGGTCTCTCATTCTTGCCCAGATACTCAGTTTTTATTATGTCCCCTGTTGCCTCATGGGGAATGAAGAACAAACAAGGATGACTGGCAGCCCCTGAAGGACTTGGGGGCGGTCTTTTGGGGATGCACATTTTACCTTTTTCCAGGTAGACTTCGAAGGACAAATGGGGCTAAGGTGAGGCACCACTTACCCTAAGTAAAGGGTCAAGCATCTCTGATCCCTAGCTCTCTCCATTCCCTATCTCCCTCTACCAAAGTCATTAGTCCAACAGAAGTAGCCCTAGAGAGAGAAATTCTAGTGCAGTATTATAGGATCATGGATTTATAACCAAAAGGTATTTCAAAGGCCATTTGGTCTGATGCTTTCATTTTATAGATGAGGAAATGGAAGTCTGATTACTTAAGGCAAATCAGGTATTAAGTGTCACAGGTGAGATTGGAACCCAGCACCTCCAACTTCAGCTCTTACTATTGTAGCATGCAGGGTAGGAATATAGTATGCATGTGTGTGTGTGTGTGTGTGTGTGTGAGAGAGAGAGAGAGAGAGAGAGAGAGAGAGAGAGAGACAGACAGACAGACAGACAGACAGACAGACAGA
>NC_058133.1:460439582-460489701 GCF_016433145.1 Gracilinanus agilis
TTCTCCTTCTCCTTCTCCTTCTCCTCCTCCTTCTCCTTCTCCTCCTCCTTCTCCTTCTTCTCCTTCTCCTTCTCCTCCTCCTTCTCTCCTTCTCTTTCCTTCCTTCCTTCCTTCCTTCCTTCCTTTTTTCTCTCTCTGTCTGTCCCTCTGTGTCTGTGTCTCTCTGTCTGTCTCTCTCTCAAAACCCTTACTTTCTGTCTTAGTATCAGTTTTAATACAGAAGAGCAGCAAGGGCTAGCCAAGGGTTTAAGTGACTTGCCCAGAGTCACACAGCTAGGAAACATCCTGTTTAACTTTTATTTTTAAATTTTAAATCCCTTAACAACCTTCCCTTGAGTATCTGTCCAGCCTCCCAGCCTCTAAATCCAGTAGAAATGATGACCTGTTCTCTATTCCTCACACCTAACCCTATGCATATTTCACATCTTCCTCCTTTTCTTTGCATTTGTTGTCTCCTCCCTCCTCATTTCTGCCTCCCCAATCCCACAAAAAAACCCTTTCCTAATCCATCTTCACACACAATTAATGCCCTTCCTCTCTATTTCTATTTAATTACCTTGTATTTATTCCTGTTTATTCTCTAAATGCACACACACACATATATTTCCTTGTTCTCTCACAATTAAGATGTAATCTTCAGAGTGGGGTAATTTCATTCTTTGTATTTATATAACCCTTTGCTAAACATAGTGCCTGGCACATAGTAGAAATTCAATAAATACTTGTTGATTGATGGCTTTTTTGAACCAAGGCAATGGGAGCAGCTCAGTTTCTCAGAAAGATCATTGACTGAACCTCAGGAGCTCCGAGTTCTAATCTGGGCTGTACTATCAGCTGGCTCTGTGACTTTCAGTAAGTGGCTTTCCTCTTAACTGGCATCCTCAACCACACCGATAATATGAAGAAGTTGGTGTTAGATGATGTCTAAGGTATCTCCAGCTCTGGCAGCTCAGGATTCTATGATTCTAAGTGGAGTCTGGAAAGGGGAAAAGGCATTGATAACTCACAGGTAAAACAGGAGATCACAAGAGACCTTCTTTTCCTCTTCAGCACAAAGTTCCTCATGGACAGTTGAGCTTGGCTTTCTGTGGGAGTCCCAGAGCATCCGCTGGCCTTGTGAGCAAACAGGATGTTAGAAGGAGCCTGCTCAGGCTATGCCTTGGATTCAGAAATCCTATCCTCCTGTGAAACAGGATCATGCCTCTGGCTAGAGGAAACTTAAGGGAGAGGAGTCAGCTTGGGGAGGGGGTTGGGCTCTGGGCATATTAGGGGGTTGGAGTTTGTTAAGAAAGTATTTTCCTTCTGAGGTCTAACTGGGAAAAATGGAGTTTTTTGAGCAGAGGGAAAGGATAAATCAATGAAGTTTAAGTTTGATTTAAGGTTGTTTAATTGTTTCAGTAGTGCCCAACTCTTCATGACCTCATGGACCTCTGTCCATGGGGTTTTCTTGGCAAAGATATTGGAATGATTTGCCATTTCCTGGCAAACAGAGGTTAAGTGACTTGCCCAAGGTCACACAGGTAGGAAGTTTCTGAGGCTAGATTTGAACTCAGTTCTTCCTGACCTTAAGGTACATAGACCAAGTTCTGGACACTAGAAGGTCCCTGAGGCTATATTAGCTTCTCTTTTATATAGATATAGATATAATCTACATCTCTCTCTCTCTCTCTCTACATATATATATATATATATATATATATATATATACATATACATATATGGTAATAAAGTCAGTCATTTAATAAGAGGATGGGGGATTCCTACTTCTTAGCCCATTTAAGTTCTTGGTCATATATGGTCCCTTAGGCATCTAAATAAATTATATTTTGTCTTTTGAAACAATACACTCTTTCACAAGGGATAGTAATGAATTGAGGCTGTTGGGTTGCCTCTCAAATACCAGCTAAACATTGTTTTTGCATTCTAGACCCTGCCTGAGGGATCTGGGACATAAGACATGAAAGCTGGATTGGGTGGAGACTGGATCCATCTGACAGGATTAACATCTGTCAAAGGCTCATGGCTCCAGTCCAGATCTCTTCTGCCGGCTCTTTGCCAACAGAAGCCAGGTGTATAGGGCAAGTGTTTAATGCATTAAGTGGTGCCTAGGCAATAATGGTCCAGATGCAGGAGGAGCTGGGGAAGGGCCCTCTCTCCAGAGAGGGCTCAGAACTCTAATAGCATCAAAGATCTAGAGCTGGAAGAAATGTCAGAGGTTAGCTAGTCCCTCCTTTTGCAAATGAGGAAACTAAGCCTCAGAAGGGTTAAGTCACTTGCCCCAAATCACACAGATAATCAGTAGCAAAGATGGGATATAAACCCCTACCTTTTGATCCTCAATCCAACATTTTTTCCATTCTCCCCCTCTGTCTCCTCACTATTTTTTAGAAGACTCTTTCTATGGTCAGTTGTACAAGGTCTGATGAATTTTCTCTTCATTGTCTTCTTTTATTAGAGTTCCTATATTTTTATTAGGCATTTCATAAGTAGACAATTTAAAATCATTACTGTCATTACCGTTATAATCATAATTGCCATCATGGCCAGGATCAGATGATTGGGCAGATGAGACCAAGAAATGGCACTTCTTCCTGAGAGAGCCTCATAGGGGAAGCTGAGGTGGTGGATTTTTGTCATTTGACTGGGCATACTCTTAGTTTTGTCACCTCTCTCATGTTGGCTAATTTTGTCTAGGTTCTTTGTAGATGTTCCTGACTCTTACATATTGAATTTTTCTGCAAGGAAGACAAGAGCAAAAGCAGAGATGATAGGATCATAGACTTAGAGCTGGACAGGATCTCAAAGACCATCTAGTCCAACCTCTTCATTTTATTATGTTTTTTATTTTATTGATATCTTGTATTTTCATGTCTCAATGACTCTTCTTTCCAAAGAGCTATATTTCTTTACGACAGAATAAAGAAGATGGGAGTTGGATTTGGACTGTGAAAGAAGGACCTTTTTTGGTACCTTTTTTGGAATGTGTCCTTCATATCCTCCCAGCCTGCACCTTGCTCCTTATTCTACCGTGCCTGCTTGGAAATAAAGCCACTTTGTTTAAGAGCCTGTGTGCTTCCTCCCTTCCCCAGCTCCAGTTGCATAGAGGTATACTGTCAATGATTGGTCAACTTGGTCTGCTCACTGGCATGTTTACTGGTTGTCTGCATACCCCCTTCTTGTTCCCCTAACAGTACAAAATGCATAGAAGAGGATTCATTGAGGCAATTGAGGTATTTGTTTCATCTTTGTGAAGATATTGTAGCTCTCTCTGCTTCCTGGATACAGCTCAGATCTCATCTCTGGGAGATGAGAGGTGGCCTGAAGGCTGCTCATGGTTCAGCTTCATGTTTCTGTGTCCAGGCAGACTCCAGGGCTGCTGGAACCCAGGGCTTGGCCAGTTGAAGAGAAGGGCAGGGGCTCTATTTAGAAGGAGGGGAGGAATTCGTGGGATAGTGATAGAAATGCAATTAAAAAAAAAGAGATTTGATAAAATATTTTAAATACATAGAAATTTTAAAAAGAAATGCAGAAAGGGACACAAATAGAGCAATTCTATTACCTTGTTAAATTTAGTATATAACTTAACTTCGACACAACAGTTCACGTTTTTTAAAAAATATAATTCTCCTTTGTATATTGTTCTTTGTATATTGAAAGGTTTGGGTTGGTCGTTAATTGTCAGATTCATAACATAAAGGAAAAAATGTTTTAAGAGGAGCCCCAGGCTTTATCTAGATTCTAGGAAGAGGATTTATCCTTTCTCTGACAGTTTGCCTCTTCCTGCTGTCTTTGGACAGCAATCTTGGTTTGTGCCCAAGGGGATGGCTGTGGATGGGCCAGAGGGGAGGGAGGGTTGCCATGTCAGGCTTGGCTTGGCTGGATGTTAGCCCAGGAGCTGGTTTGTATGTCAACGTAACCTGCATTGGGATGTACAGGTGGGGGTGGGGAGCAAAAGTGAGATTGGGGCTGACCTCCTTTAAACTTTCAGAAGGGGAACTCAGAATGAGAGAGTTATGTGACTGACCTCAATAAGGCTCATTTGGCTTCTGGCTAAGTCCTAAGTCTGCTATCCTAATAACTTGCTTCATTTTTCAAAAACTCTTACCTTCTGTCTTAGAATTAATATGATCTAAGGCAGATGAATGGTAAGAGCAAAACAACTGAGGTTAAATGACTTGCCCAAGGTCACACAGCTGGAAGTGTCTAAGGGCAGATTTGAACCCAGGTTCTTCTGACTCCAGGCCTGCCTCTCTATCCACTGTGATACCTAGTTGCTCCCCAATGATCTTGAGGAAAGGGATAGAGCATACCAAGGGGATGTTGATTAAGGACAGGAAAATAGGAAGAACAGAGGATCCTAGGATTCTCACATCATCATTCTTCAAGTGGCGTCTACCATGAGGAGCTGAAAAATTTCATCCCCAAGTTTCATCCCTAAGAACAAATATCCCGGTGAGTCTGTGGCACTCGAAGTCTAACTAAGCATTTTTCTCACTACAATCCCAGAAGATCAATGGATTGATAAAAAAAATGCAAGGATTATCACACCTAGTTTACAGATGAGGAAATTGATACTCAAAGAGATTTATTAATGTGCCCAGATTAATGGGAGCCCAAATTCAAACCCAAGTCTCTTTCCCTTTTAAAGCGGAGTCATTACAATAACCCCACTCAGTTGGCCCAGGAGGAAACAGTGGATCGAAAGAAAATTGGGTCAAGATTGGGATGACCTTCTAAACCAGGGGTCAGCAAATTGTATGGCTCTTGAGCCATATCTGGCTCTTTTGAGGGCCAGATATGGTTCTTTCTGCAAGAGCCATAAAGTCAATTTTTTTTCAGGTGCTGTTACAGGAGTGCGCACTGTGAGCACTGTACAGCTCTCACGAAATTACATTTTAAAAAGTGTGGCGTTTATGGCTCTCATGGCCAAAAAGGTTGCCGACCCCTGATCTAAACCAATAGATTCACAGGAGATATTGATTCAGACAGGAAATACACCATGATAGGGAGAGAAACATTGGACAATGAACAGTGGACCAAGCTCAGCATTGAACTCAGGGAAGAAAACCCATTAGTAAGCTGAAAAGACCCAAGCATTCTTGGCTTTGGAGCTATATCTTGTTTGAAACCTGGGGCAAGAAACATAGCAGAAGAGAAGCTCTAGGAACAGAGGCACCTGGAGCTTGTTTGGAGTCATGATCCAGATGACACATATAACAAGGATGCTGGAGCTGGAGAGCTGAGAAAGGAAACAATTGACACCTGACAGGAATAGAAGAGACCAGCAAGACTAGTGAACTGGAATACATAAATAAATAAGCAAAGAATTTTTTTGTAGAATGAATAAATGCGATCTAGCACAGATTGGGGATGGAGACTGGACTTGTTATTTCCTTGGAATAGGAAACTTTGCATGAGGTAACTCCTTCCACCAATGTAAGTCAATCACTTTTGATAGTCTTAGAGTTGTCTAGAACAGAAGTGTCAAACTCTCTGCTTTTCCAGGCTATAACCAAATCTCTGCCTGAAGCAGATTAAAACATAATGGGGAGGGGGCAGCAGCTAGATGGTTCAATGGATTGAGAGTACTCCCTAGAGATGAGAGGTTCTGGGTTCAAATTTGACCTTGGATACTTCCTTTGTGACCATGGAAAAATCACTTAATCCCCATTACCTAGCCCTTACCACTCTTCTACCTTTGAACCCATATCCAATATTGATTCCAAAATGGAAGGTAAGGTTTTCCCCGCTTAGTCTAATTGGGAAATGTTAAACAAAATGGATAAAAATATAACATAGGTAATGTTAATTTGTGGTATTCTAAGTGAATATGCTTCTCATTGACACCATTGGCCTAGGGCAACTCTTTTTTTTACATTTAATTTTTTTATTTTTACCAATTACATGCAATAACAAATTTCCACTTGAGTTTTCAGAAGTTATATGATCCAAATTGTCTCCCTTCCTTCTTCTCTCCCCTCTTCCCAGAGCTGGTAAGCAATTTGATCTGAGTTATACATGTATTATCTTGCAGAACATGTTTCTATATTGAATGGGATAAAATCTGTGTCTTTCTCATAAGAAGTGCCAAGTACCTAGATAGATGTTAATACTTTCCCTTCCTTTTAGAACAACCCCACCATCCCCCACAAAAAAACCTTGGCCTTTCACATTTCAAAGGCTCGAGGAGTGGAGTAATTTGCAATCCATCAAATTTTGTAATCTACAACCCAGGGATTTTTAAGATGTCAAAGATGGCAATGTCTGACCAAAAGGTGAAAGAGGGGCGGAGTTTCTTTGATTGGAGACCCTATAAATTGAATCTTTGGACTCAATTCTTTGACATTCCTTAGGCACCCAAAGCTGGGGAATGTCCCTTTCATGAAAGAATAAACTGCTGTCTTCTACTTTGGCTTCTGAGCTCCATGTTTGTGAACTTCTTTCAGTGGTGGGGTCCACTGTCCAAGACCCAGTCCCATGTAATATTCTTCATTTTTGTAAGTAAATAATCTTATAAAACCAAAACCCCATAACATAAACACAAATAAACAAGTGAAAAATCATATGCTTTTATCTGCATTCCTACTCTTTCTCTGGAGGTGGATAGTATTCTTTGTCATAAGTTCTTCAGAATTGTCCTGGATCCTTTTATACTGATAGTAGCCAAGTCATTCTACAATATTGCTGTTACTATGTACAATGTTTTCCTTGTTCTTATTTCACTCTGTATCAGTTCATGAAGATCTTCCAGCTCTTTCCAAAATCATCCTATTCATCATTCTTAGCACAACTCTTAATTCAAGTGCCTCCATTTTGTTGATTATCTCCAATTTATTCTTTATTATTATGCAGCTTGGTCATGCAAAGTTGTTTACATGTTGTCTTCCCCATTAGGTTGTGAGCTTCTTGAGGACAAGGATTGTCTTCTACCTTCCTTTGAATCTCCAGTGATTATTAGCACTGTGCCTGGCACATAGCTGGTGCTTAATAAATGCCAGTTGATACTAGCTATGTGACTCTGGGCAAATCACTTAATCCTGCTTGCTTCAATTTCCTCATCTGTAAAATGAGCTGGAGAAGGAAATAGCAAACCATTTTAGTATCTTTTCCAAGAAAATTCCAAATGGGGTCACAAAGAATCTGATATGACTGAAAAAAAAGATTCAACAACAAAATTACAATAAAACACATCTAGATGGCACAGTGGAGGATCTGGGTTCAAATCTGCCCTCAGACATTTCCCTGGTATATGACCCTGGGCAAGAAACTTAAGCCCAATTGTCTAGCTCTTGCCACTCTTTTTAGAACTGACATTAATACTCATTGATTTAAGAGGTTAAGCAACTTGCTCAGAATCCCAAAATCAGCATGAGTCAACAGTAAGCCTAGAGCCCAGGTCTTCCTGATTGTGAGACTGAGATTTCTACTCACTAGGCTATGCCACCTCCATATATTTATATGTATATATATATATATACACATATATATATATCCATCAGCATATATATGTGTGTGTTCCTATTTCCCCCCAAATTATGTGGATATTATTGTGATCAATCCAATACACATTCATTTAAAAACATAATTGAATCCAAGGAGTTTTTTGTCATCATATATTTTTCCAACCAGTTGATACTATTATGATAGCTACTATCAGGGAATCATGTATTTTAGAGCTGGTAGGACAATCAGAGACTATCTAGACCAAACCCTTCATCTTACAGACAAGGAAATTGAGACCTGATTGGAATGAATGACCTATCCAAAAGTACTCAGGTAGTGAGCAGCAGAGGTGGAATTTGAATATAAGTATTCTGACTCCAGTCAGTGTTTTTTTTTTTTTTTAATTGTACCAAGTTGCCCTGAGACTGGCTATATAGGAATGATTGAGTTCCAGGGTTTTCAGGTTGGAAAACCCACAGACCACTCATGGTTAGCAGTCATATAGACTTATTATAAGGATTTACTGAGCAGTTTAGGTGCTCAGTGGCTTCCTCAGGGGTGGTGGGGAAAACCCTCATCTGCATCCTTCTTAGCATAGACACTCTGGGCCCTTGTTAGGGTCTGCTGAACCACTGTAGTCAGATGGAATGGAGACCATTGACAGAATAGAGCTCCCATAAGAATATCTACTAAAAGGGTTTTGTTTTTCTTCTTTTTCATTCAGAAAGGGGAATTGGAAGAGAGAGGGAAACTGGGCAATTGTTTCCCCTTCCAAGAGAAGGAAATACAAAGAAGGACTGGAGGAAGCACAGACAAGCAGGATAGCTTTGAAAGTTACATATTGATATAACTTTCACTTTACTTCTCTGCAGTTGTTTTTCACCTTTAAAGTGTTAAAGGATTATTGTGAGTATGATCATCTTCACCACTGGAACACAAGTTCTTTGCTAGTGGGGTTTGTTTCAACCTATTTGTAGCCCTGGTGCTGAGCCAAGATTGGCACATAATAGATGCTTAATAAATAATTTTTGATTGATTGTTAATATATGTAAAATGCCTTGAAAACTTCAAAGTGCTATGTTTTAGCTATTTTCATTGCCCTTTAAAAGAAAGTTAGGTACTTAAAAAGAATTCTGTGTAATGGAGATTTGAAGTTTCATTACAATCCTTTCCTCCAACAGTGTATTTGATCTTTTTTATTTTTTGAAACTGTTACCTTTTGCCTTAGAAATAATACTGTGCATTGTTTCCAGGGCAGTAGAGTGGTAAGGCATAGGCAATAGAGATTAAGTGACTTGCCCAGGGTCACACAGCTAGGGATCTGAGTCCAGATTTAAACCCAAGACCTCCCATCTTTAGAACTGATTCTCAATTCACTGAGCTACCTAGCTGCCCTCAACAATGTATTTGGAAATGACCCTTTTATTAGGTGTTTTTTAGGTTTCAGAATAACATAAGATTAAATGAAAAAAATATAGCAAACTTCATGAAGCTGGTTGGGGATTTGATTGCTGTTTTTTCTCTTAGGACAGCCTGGAGCAAGATACTTTTGGGGAGGAAGGTGTAAAGGATTTATAGTGAAATCCCAGATCAATTTGGTGAGTCTTCCCAATTAGTTTAATGAGATTTCTAAGTTTGGGATCTTTGTTATCTCAGTCTCTTAATGAGAGGGTATTCAGCATTCCTCCAATTCATTTCCAGTGACTGGAGCTCCTTCCAAAATGATTGGTAATTGAGAGTCTGAGGGAAAAGACTCTTGTCTGAGGGGAACATCGATTCCCATAATTTCTAAGAGCCAACTTTGATATGTTTCACACTTTTTCTCCTTTACTTTTCACTCCTTTTCCTCCTTGAATTTCTGGACAGGAGTGCAACAAGTGGCATGGGGAATAGGGAGGATTTCTCACTCACTCCAAGGAAGAAAATGGTGGTTGCAGGGGAAGCAGATGGAAAGTGCCTTGCTCTTTCTAAGGAGAGCCCCAGAGGAGGTTCCTGGACCTCTAGTTCCTGACTGCCTTCTTCTGCCTTTCTATTTCTTTTTATGAGCAGAGAATTATAATTCTGAGAATGGGTGTTTTTATTCTTGGATGTTATCTTGGTAATCCTGAGTTAGAATGCTCAACTTTGAGGTTCTGAATTGGAGATTCAAGAACCAACTTACTAGAGGCAAGATGCTTCAGAAACATGCTTCTTGGAGAAAGAGAAGAGAATCTTCCAAAGAGAACTGGCTTGCAGCTAAAGAACTAAAGGCAGGAAATATAGATCTTGTCAACTCTCTATAATATTGATATAAATTGTGTCAATGGTCAAAGTCTGAATTGAAGAGGGGAATATTTGTTTAGTAGTTTAATTAGTTGAGTCCTCTATATTTCTGTATTTGTTTGTGGGCTCCCATGAGTTCATTTTGTCTTATGTACTTTTTTTTAGAGGCAAACAAGATTAAGTGACTTGCCAATGGTCACACAACTAGTATTTGATGTTTGGATTTGAACTCAGCTCTTCCTGACACCTACTTTGCCACCTTGCTGCCCTATTTAGTTTTTTTTTGGTAGGTGACTTTCAGAAGGGATCTTAGAGATCATCTCACTGACCCCTTCCTCATTTTCCAGATGAAGAAACACAAGCCTTTATCGGGAAGTTGAAAATCCTTCATCAGGAAGGGAAGGTGATTTTTGCAGGTCGTCTTCTCTGATAGCGCCTCCAATTGACTTAGTGGATAGAACCCTGGATTTGGAGTGAGGAAGACACTTTATACTTGTGTAATCCTGGGCAAGACATAACCTCTTTTATTCTTAGTTTCCTCACCTGTAAAATGGAAAATATCACAACACCTACCTCACAAGGTTGTAAAGAACAAATGAGATAGCATATAAAGTGCTTTGTAAACCTTAAATCCCTGTATAAATACTTGCAATGAAGGGAACAGAGTGTTGGACTTGAGATCAAGAAGATATGAGTTGGAATCCTTCCTTAGATCATTTATTAGCTGTGTGACCCTGGGCAAGTCACTTAACTTCTAAGTTTCCTCATCTGTAAAATGAAAATAAATATCTGCCCCCACCTCACATGGGTTGTTGTGAAGATAGAATGATAAAATTTACCATATGTTAAGTTCTTTGCAAACTTTAAAGCTCCAGACAAGTGCTTGATATTTTTCTTCTTAATAGAGAAAGGATTAGAACCAAGGTTTCCTGATTCTCCATCTAGCATTCTTTTTATAGCCCAAACAATACTTTCATCTAAGGAGAGAATCAGCCTCAATGATTGACCAGTCCATTTATTTAAGCAAACTAATCCAGACAAAAACAGGTTCAGAGAGACGGTGGATTGAAGCCAGAGATCTGGATGAGAGTGAAGCCCAGAACAGAGATGGAACTAGAGATGGAATGATAAGGAACTAATGATATTTAGCCTGAAGCTAAGACTTAGAAGGGAAATGATGCCAAGCGTTCTTCAAGTATGTGAAAGTCTGTCTTGTAAAAGAGGGTTGAGATTTGTTTTGCTCATCCTCAGAAGGAAGAACTAGGGCAAATGGGCAGAAATTGCAGAGGAGAAGACTGCAGTTTGGTCAATAACAATATGTTAATAATTAGAACTGGCCAAAAGTGGGATGGATTGCCATGGTACATAGTAGATTACTCTTTGATGGAAGTCTTCAAGAAGGAGTTGGATGACTACTTCTTTGGGATATTCTACAAAAGATTCTGGTTCAGATCTGTGTTGGATTTGGTGGCTTCTGATTTCCCTTCCCAATCAGAATCTTTGATTCTGCAAGTTTTAGTAGAAGACTTTAAATGGCTAACTCCTTGAGGAACAGTCATCTGAGAATTAACCACCAATCTAGGAACAAAAGGAAATACCTGAGGTAGGCAATGGAAAAGAGCCAGTAAGATGATGAAATTTTCATTGGGTGTTGAACTCAAGGCAAGTCAGAAGCTTTCTCATGTGGAATCAGTTAATCCATCAAGTAACATTTTTCAAGTTCCCTCAATGTACCACATGCTGTGATAGTGATGGGAAGACAAACACCTTGAAGAAAGTCCCTTTCCACTGGGAGTTCATAGTCCTAATAGGGAATGCAATATACAATGAAGAATTGTGGATAGAGAAAGGGGCTTTGGACAAAGTCATAGGAGTTGTGACTGTCATCAGAGGGTAGTCAATTGTCATTCCTTTTCTCACAACAATGGTACTATTAATTTGATTATTGTTTTCTGAGGAAGGAATGTGGGGACAGGAGTGGGTAGAGAAGGTATGAAGGAAAGATGGCAACATGCCTTTGCTGGCATTATGAGAAATGGAGGGATGAGATGGAACATGATCTGGTTACAGCTAGATATAGAAAACTGAGGTGAGGATTGATTGGCTCATCCTCCAATATGGGCAACTCCATCTGGGTGAAGCCTTAATTTTGTGGGATTCAATACATTTCAATCCAATCAGTACAAGACATAAGTTCTATGGCCTGGAGCTAGGAGGTCCTGGGTTCACATTTGACTTTGGATACTTTCTAACTGTATGACTCTGGGCAAGCCTAGCCCTTATCACTCTACTGCCTTGGAACCAATACTCACTATTGATTCTAAGACAGAAGGTAAGGTTGTTTTTTTTAAAAGACTTATCTTCTATGTCCTAGAGATTGTATTAGGTGCTAGAACTAAAAGAGAAAGAGAGAAATAGAGACAGAGACAGAGAGAGAACCATGATAATATATATACAACCTATATATTACCTGCCTTCTTGGGGTGCAAGAGGGGTGGGAGGGAGGGGAAAAAGAATGAGATGGATTTTGGAATATAGTTAATGTGAGGATTTGTTTCTCTTGTATAAGCATATTTATTATAATCTCTAACAAATCATATAGACTGTATTATTGCTATATTACATATTATGTTTTGTTATATATAATATAAAAATAGAATGAAAAAAGAAGAAAGAAAGAGAGAGAGGAAGGAAGGAAGAAAGGAAGGAAGAATCTCTATCCTCAAGAGGATTACATTCTTTTGGATGTGCAACACGGGGTGGGAACTTTGAAACCAAACAAGTCACTTGGTTGAGTCTGAGGTCTAGAGAGCAGACCACAGGCATAGGCTGGCTCTCAGCCTTTAGCCTGAGGGGAAGAAATTGAGTTGCACCTAAAGTAAAGATTAACCTGATCTACAGTTAGTACATCTGATGTGAGAGTGTGCTAGATTGTTAGCCAAGTAATGGAGATAGTTTTCTCTTGGGATCCAAGGTAAGACTTCTTAGACTGGAAAGAGAGTCATACAAAGCTCAAAGCTAAGCTCTACACTTCTGTAATTAATGATTCAGTTATTTTTTACACAATTGTGTTTTATTTTAATTTTTTCCTTCGATTTCCTATTAAAGTTTTTTTTAATTCTGACCCCATATCAAGGAATGAAGTGTAAGAGGATTTGCTGACATTCTGTCTAGAAAATGGGGTGGTGGTGGAATATTTTGACTTCTTCACAACCTGATAAAAAGTTCTAGCACTGAAGAGAGAGACAGACAGACAGACCAAGAAAGAGAAAGAAAGAAACCTTCTGGGGAAAGGGCTTTGAGATATAGCTTTATAAATTGGACCTGGCCCACCTAGTGGAATTTTTTTCCTCACAACTATCAGGGAATTTATATTATTAGATATTCCCATTTCTAGTCTCTTGTTGACCAAAATTTCACCTCACCATGACACAAGCTTCTTTCTCTCCCCCTTTGTCTTTTTTCTTTCTTCTATTGGTAAAGTAACTCAGAACAATTTGATCATTGCTTAATTTGATCATGTGCTTAATCTATTTGCTCTCCACCTTGACCTTCAGATTTTTGTTGATATGGACCCTGAGAGCAGGACCAGGGATGTGCACCGAACACCTCTGATCTGGCCAACTTGACTCCACACCATTAAAAATTCATCCCCATATCAGATCCTTCTGCTGCCTGGCATCTACCTCTGAATGCCCTTCTGACCCAGACTCCTTTACCTCAACTTCTGCCCAAGAATAACATTCCCCTTAGCAGGTGTTATAAGCTCCAACTTGTCCATCTTCCTATCCCTTTACCAGATATCCTTAACTATAGAGTGAGGAACAGATTGGCCAAGAGATCTGGGTTCTAATTTTTGCTCTGTCAGTTACTTGGTGGCTTAATAGCTACATGGCTAAAGGCAAATCACTTATCTTTTGAATCCATTTCCTAATGAATGGCAATTATTGATATTTACATAGTGCTTTCAAATTGGCAAAAAGCTTGTAATACATTATCTTATTTGATCCTGTAAACAACCCTACAAGGTAGGTATTACAGCCATTATAATTGCCATTTTACAGATGAGGAAATTGCTCATAGAGGTCCAGTGTCCACTGTCAAAATGGTAAGGGTGAGTGATAGAACCAAGATTAGAACCCAGAACTTCTGACTTCAAGTCCAACATTCTAGGCACTATATCTAAGTCTGGGTATTTGAAGTTGAAATATGATTTAGTTCCTTCCCTTAAAGAATTTGGTTATACTATCAATGGATCTGCTTAGGGGATATACTAAGCTATTGGTCTATCATAATTATATGATTAACACCAATAAGCATAATACAAGGTGAACTGTTTTAAGAGCAAAATAAATTGGACTGGAAGATTTTTTTTAGCCCTTGTCTTCTCTTAGTATCAATTCTTGAGCAGAAGAAAGGCAAGGACTAGGCAATTAAGGTAAATGACTTGCCCAAGGTCTAATAGCTAGGAAGCATCTGAAACTAGAGGATTGGAAAACCTTTACATTTTCTTCTTAAAACTAAACTGTTATGACTGATCTGAGGTAAAGAGTGAAGGAGAAGGACAAAGGAAGAAAAGGGAGAAATTTAATTTAAAAGAGAGCCACTGATTTCCTCAGAAACACTGAGCCATCTTCTTTGGGTCTCAGACATTAGAAAAAGAGGCAACTCCTAAATAATACTAAGATAACCTAGGTGATGAGCATAATGGAAAGAACATTTAATTTACATTCAGAATTCTTTAAGGGAAGGAACTAGAGGCTTGAACTCCAGTTCCATGACTAGGCAACACAGCTGAGAGAGTGTTAGATATGAAGTTAGGAAGGCATGAGTCAAATCATGCCTCAGACACTCACTAGTTGTATGGATTTGATCAAGTCACTTGGTCTCTGTCTTTTTGTTTTTGATTGAAAAATAGGGATAATAATAATTCCTGCCTCCTGAGATTGGTATGAGGATCAAATGAGATAATATTTGTAAAGTGCTTTATAAACCTTAAAATACTAAAATACTGTCAATCTCTCTCTAGTGCTAGCAGTTCTTATCAGGCTCCTGAAGAAGTCAAAATATTCCACCATCACCCCTTTTTTCTAGACATCAAATCCTCTTCTACTTCATTCCTTGATATGTGATCAGAGTTAAAAAGCTTTGGTATGAAATCAAAGGAGAAAGTAAAATAAAACATTACTGTTGTTGAGCTAATTAGTATTGTCTGACTCTATCTGACCCCATTTGGGGTTTTCTTGGCAGAGATACTGGAGTAGTTTGCCATTTCCTTCTCCAGCTCATTTTACAGATGAGACATTTGAGGCAATTGTGATTAAGTGACTTGCTCAGGGTGACATAGCTAAGAAGTGTCTGAGGTCAGATTTGAACTCAAGTCCTTTATGAGAAAAGAGCACTATCCACATCCAGAGAAAGAACTGTGGGAATAGAAACAGAGAAGAAAAGCAACTGCTTGATCACATGGGTCGATGGGGATATGATTGGGGTTGTAGACTCTAAACCATCACCCTAATGCAAATATTAATAATATGGAAATAGGTCTTGATAAATGACACATGCAAAACCCAGTAGAACTGCTCGTTGGTTATGGGAGGGGGTGGGAAGAGGGCAGAGAAAGAACATGAATCATGTAACCATGGAAAAATATTCTAAATTAATTAATTAAATAAAAAATTTTAAGTGAACTCAAGTCCTCCTGACCTCAGAGCTGGTACTCTTTCCACTGTACCACCTAGTTGGGCTAAAATACCACATGATTGCTAGCTATTATTATTTTTATTATTAATCATTACATGTAACCTTTGGCATACAGGTATACTTTGGGTCTGGACCTCAGTTTCTTCATCTGTAAAATGTGGGACTAGAATGGATGATCTTGAGGGTTCTTTTTATCTCTATTATTCTTTTATCCTTTGATCAAACCTCCCAGTGATGATATTTCTACAATAAACTTTTTGGGTGTCTGAGATAGAAAGGAACTAGGGAATAGTGACAGCAGCTGGCTTAATAAATTCTGGTAGATTGGTAATTGGTAGCAGGAGAGGGATCTTCTGTTGGAGAAGATTCCCTTTAAGAATAAAGAAGGGCACCTATTCGGCTCCTTATGGTTTTAGAGAGCTGTCCAGGGTGCTGAGAGAGTGAGTGCCCCTGCCAGGCCACATAGCCAGCATGTGTCAGAGGTAGAACACTAGGATTCAGAATAATATTTTTGAGGGCAGCTAGGTGGCTCAGTGAATTGAGAGCCAGGCCTAGAGTCAGGGAGTCCTAGGTTCAAATCTGACCTCAGATACTTCCTAGCTGTGTGAGTCACTTACTCTACACCCCACCCCCCACATTTCTTAGCTCTTACTGCTCTTTTGCTTTGGAACCAAAACCCACTATTGATTCTAACACAGAAGATAAGGGGTTTTTTTAAGTATGATTTTTAAAAAATATAAAGCAAAATACATAGGCTTGAAAAAAAACCCATATAGTTATACAAATATTTTAGAAAACAAGTTCATGGATCCCAATTTAAAAGCCCCTGCATCCTACCATGCTGCCTTTCACATATTGTAGATATTTAATATATATTTGTAAAATTGGATTAAATTCTAGAAAGTTGTAACTAGAAGATACTATAGAGAGAATAGACTCCAAGAAGTGAGGAAATTGGAGTCATAAGAGGTGGCACAATTTGCCTGATCACACAGCTGGTTAATGCTGGAGTCTTGAGTACAGCTGAGGTTGTGTAACCCCCTGGTTCTGTCTAGTTCTCTTTCTCTGGTACATATTGTCTATCTTCTTGCTCCACAGGGGTCAGAAAAGGGCTCTTCACACCCAGTATAGACTGTCTGATGGTATAGGCCTCCCTCAGCTGAAAAGCCAGGCACCCGACCCTCCCTGGGCTCCAGAAGCACAGAGAAGCTGCTGAAGAGGATATGGGCTGGTGATGGATGAGGATTGCTCAGCTGTTACCCATCTGTTGGCCTCAGCAATTTGCATAAAAACAAAGAACGCTCCAGTGGAGTGAAATATTGATGTGTTGAGACTTTCTGAAGTGGCGTCTCAGCCTCCCTCTGTGAGAGTGGGGCTGCCTGCCCACCTTGGTTAATTGTGACTTCTGGTCTCTGAGCTAAGTACGGGTAATCATCAGCAGTGAGAGGTCTCCTGGTTTAAAGGGCACTCCTTGGATGGTGTCTGTCTGTCATATCTCTAGACTCTTGTCTTATAGGATGCTGGACATGCAGAGGAGGGAGCAGGAACAGAGAGTATCCATGCTCTGAACTTCTAAAAGGGAGAAAATAATCATTTATTAAGTGCCTACAATGTGCCAGCTACTGTGCTATGTGCTTTACAAATATCTCATTTTATTATGTTAATACATAAATATACTATATATATATATATATGTGATATTAATACTTCATGTAGCCAGGAACTCTTTTTAAAAACCCTTTACCTTCTCTCTTAGAACTAGGACTAAGCATTATAGTATTAACTGAAGAGTAGCAAGGGCTAGACAATTGGGGGTAAGTGACTTGCCCAGGGTCACATAGTTAGGAAATGTCTGAGGCCAGATTTGAACCTCCTGGCTCCAGGGCTGCCTCTTTATCCACTGAGCCACCTAGCTCAATGGTGAAGTCAATAGTAAATTTGGAAAGCATCTGGACAGGGAATACGAGGAAGTAGTCAACTCAGGTGCCTCAGTTAGTCTGATATGTGTTATCTTTGGTATTCTATACCTAGAATAGTCTTCAGATCCTTTACATAATGAGACAGTGATAAAGGTTGAAAAATAGTGAATTAGGCTAGGGGCTTTGCCCATGGATGATTGATGTTGGGAAGAGGAAAAAAAATAAGGGAGTTGTTTCACTGGTATTGATTGGTTTGACTGGCATTTGGATCAGAAAAGCTAGCTGGTTGCCATTGAGGGTCCATAATGAGATCAATGTGATATAACATTTAGGTTATGCCATTATCTCAAAAATGTTTTCCATTGGATAAGGATTGGTGACAGGATGGTATGTTAGTAACAAGAGAGGTAGGGAACATTCTTGTTGGTGTTGTTAGATGACCTGTATTTTTAGTTCTAATTTTGATCACTGTTGTTGTTTAGCCATTTTCAGCCATGTCTAATTCTTTGTTGTCACTATTTTGGGGTTTTGTTGGCAGAGATACTAGAGTGGTTTGCTATTTCCTTCTCCAGCTCATTTTACATATGGGGAAACTGGAGCAAACAGGGTTAAATGACTTGTACAAGGTCACATAGATAATAAACAGCCGAGTCTGATTTTGAACTCAGGTCTTCCTGACTCCAGGTCTGGCGCTCTACCCTGTTCTATCTAGCTGCCCATTGGGCAGCAGTTTTAGATAGGAGGAGGACTTTTTAATTCTCCTTCAATATTGTTCCCCCAAGGAGATCATAGAATCTCTGAATTGGAAGAAACCAATGTTGGAAAAGCCTAATTTATAGTATAACTGACAGATGATTTTGGGGTGAAGGGAAGGGAGCTAAAAAATTGGAACTTTCATTATAGCTCTGCCCTTGCAACTCCCTTCCTGACCCAGGGCTTTAGGCTTTCTCTCTGCCAAAGTAGAATATCAATTCAGTTCCAGGGCTGCCTTGATAGCTTCTTGTGATGTAAAGAATAATGGAATGTTTCTCTTCCAATCTTGAGCTATTGATAGAGAGGAAACAAGCTATCAGGGAGGGCCAGTAAGATGAGCTGAGAGTCTAGGATAAATGATAATATGTTAGAAGAAGTTGCAGAAAGAAATGTAACTTTGGGAACCTCCCATCAGCCACTAATCCTCTTAAGGATGATCTCAAGCCTGGACATGAGTCACATTGTTGTAGTCTTTGCTGCTCAGGAATTGGAGGGGGGGGCAGGGCTGCAGCTAATAGATTTCTTGCTTTCAGGAATTCTGAGCGGTAGTGGAGTAAAAAGCTATTGGATGTTCATATTAAATCCAGAGCTAAAATGGTGAGTCCCTGAGAGTAGAGGACCACAGGCTCTCTAGGAAGGGGTGAACTGACTCAAGTCAGGAAAAAATAGAGGTTAAAATTTCCATCTAGTCAATATTGGAATCAGGGCTATGAATGACCCCTATATTTCTAGCCTGAATGACATAGGGAGACTACCCCCCTATCCCCACCCATTCACCAAAAAAAAGAATGGTCTCAGGTTGTTGGCAGTGGAAATATAGTTGGTGGGAAAATGCTTCAATTCCCCTCCATGTAACCACTTCATTCTCTCTTCAATTCCCCTCCATGTAACCACTTCATTCTCATTCATTTGTTTCATCTTCCCCTTTAGACTATATTCTCTGGGAGGGCAGGATCCAAGTCAAGTCTGGCCCAAATGCTTGGCATAGCAATGTATCCAGGGGACTCAGTTCATACCTATTGACTGACTGAACAAGGCATATACATACTGACTGAAGGGATTTGACTTCTTAAAGTCTTAAAGGTCTCTTTCAGTTCTAACGGTCTATGAATCTATGGCTGGCTGACTGAACTACTCTCTGATTAACAGACAGGCTGATTGATGACTGGCTGAATGACATACTGCTTGCCTGCTTGACTGAATGTGGATATGGAAGGGTGCCCAGGGATGGCCTTTGTCCATCCACTCTACTCAAGCTGTGAGCCTGGCCCAGAGCAATTTGTCAGGCTAGGATAAGGACTACTTGGGCACTTGGAATTTTATCATTGAGATGAGATTAGTATCATTCCTCTCCATAACGCACTCTTGATTTAAAAAAAAAACAAACCCTTACTTTCTTAGTGACAATTCTAACATTTGGCTAGGCAAATAGGATTAAATGACTTGCCCAGGGTCACATAATTAGGAAATGTCTGAGGCTGGATTTGGACCCAGGTCTTCCTGACCCCAACCCTGGCTCTCTCTCCACTGTGCCACTTAGCTTCCCCTTACTCTTGGTTTTCTGCAGGATTTTCTTTGCCATGCCATTGAAATCTCTTCATCCTGAAGGCTTATTCTATCCCTGAACTACTTCTCACATTAGAAGTACCCTTTGTCCACTCTTGCTCTGATTGGTTCTTCCTAGAACTTCCATTTTATTGAGGATGCCTATACCAAACAGGTCTTCATTCCTCTCCAGGCTATACTCTTGACTCTACAAAGGACTTTTTTCTACTGTGCCCTGTACCTGCTACCTTCATCTCTATACTCCCTTTCCTCCCCGCCTTTCACTTTCCTTTTATATAATGTCTTCATCCTCTAGAATGTAAGCTCCTTGAGGGCAGGGTCTATATTGCTAGAGTTAGCACAGTCCCTGGCTTATAACAAGTAGTCAATAAATGCTTATTAACTCTTGGAGGTTGAGGGTTAGAGAGGGCAGGAGAGCCTTGGTATTCCTGTAGCATTTAGGTGATCATGTGTGAAGAGGGGATTAACTCTCCCCTGCCTACTTTTAAATTTAATCACCAGAAGTGTATACACCTTACTTAACTCCTAAGTGGGGGAGGCAACCCACATGCTAAAGTGGGTGACAACTCAGAAACAACCGATTGCCCCCTAATCAGTCCTAAGCAAAGTTGTAGACTGCAATTGATCCCCTTAAATTAGAGGAAGGCACAGGAAGTGACAAAAAGAAGGGTCTTTAAAAGTGGCTGCAGCTTTCTGTAAGTGAGTTTTTTGAGTCTTTCAAAGCTCTGGAGGCTGGTAGAGGACCTTCCTCAGAGTGGACCTGGGACCCTAGCATTTGGTTAGACTGCTCTGGGATCTTCTCCCATTGGACTTTGGATTGGTGAGTGGAAAAAGCTGACCTTCCTTTCTTGACTTCTGGAGAAATTAGTTTCCGGAGAGACCTTGCCATCTTGAGGGAGGCCATGTGGTTATTCACCACCAGGTCTCTCCGGCTAAGCAGCCCTCCTACTAAGGGCTCTCCAGTGGAGGGCTAATTAGCCCAGCCTGAGTTGAGCCAGGCACCAGAGAAATATTTAGGGTGATAAGCCAGAGTTCTCACTCTGCCCTCTTTCACATTTCTCTACTTTACTCTTTCCCTCTATTTTGTAAATAAAAAGTCATTTTTTGACTTGAGTTATAATTTTGGCAACCACATTCTCTTATATTTTAGTCAAACCATTAGTTTTAACCCCTACACTTGATTCTAGTTGAGGACATAAAGGATTTTCAGGGGGCAAAATATAAAACAAAGCAATAGGTAATCAATCCAATTGTCTCCTCTGCTTATTTATAGAGCAGTTTAATCAAAAAGACAATTATCTTTGTAAAGACAAAGTGGAGGACTGAGGCCAAAGTGATGTAGGGAATAGAGAGATGAAAGAAAAAGGGACATCTGCCTGTAATTTCTTTATAAGGATGGCCAGAGTTGAAGCGGATTTAGGGACATGTAATGCTCCTCCCTCAACAGTCATCACAGGGAGTGATGAATTAAGCTATACCAAATGCTTACCTCATAAAGGAGTTCAAATTGCTTTGTACATTCCAGGGCTATGACTGCTAGGGGGAGGATGGGGTAAGCATCAACATAATTCGCTATTTAATAGTTTAGCACTGCAAGGAATCTTGGAGATCAATACATTTCCATCATTTTTCATGTGAGGAAGCTAAGACCTAAGGACATGAAGTCACTTGCCTAAGGCTATACAGGTAGTAAGAAGAAGAGTTGAGATTAAAGGCCATATCCTCTGATTTCAAACCCAAGACTCTTTCTACTATATCACAGCTAAATCCCCTGAAGGAATATAAAGGACATTTCCTTGTATTTCAATTTGATCCACTGTGCTAGGTACTGTTTTTTAACTATTTGTCCTTTGACTGTTAACAGGAGAGAACCCACACATGTTCACATACACACACACACACAGCAGTGTATAAAGTATATCTACACAAAAGCCCTAGTCCCGAGATCTGGAGTTCTTAACTTGGAGTTCATTAATTTATGTGCACATGTACATATATAACATTTATTTATCTGCATTTTCTTTTCCTTTGTGATATTATATATTTTATTTTATGTATTTCAAAACATTATTTTTGCAGTAGGTTCATAGGTTTCACTAGACTACTGAAGGTGTCCATGACAGAAAAAAAGATTAAGAACTAACTTATACCCTAGATGTTGAACTTAATGAATGTTCCTTAGCCAGAGAATTTTGGCACCAGTTCCTTCTCAGTTAAACAGGCTTCTCTGAAAAGCACTGTCCTTGGTGCTGAGTCTTTGGCTCCACTTCAGGGGAAAAGAGTCCAGCTCCATGGAATGTAGGCTCTGGTTATTCTAGAACTGTACGCCAAATTCCATTACAGTGAACTCAAAGAAGCTGTCCAAATTTTCATGTTGGACTGTATAATTTGGTTGTGTCAAATGTTGTTCCAACAAGCAGGCTACAGCCTCTGGGACTTGGAGATCTTTTCCCCCTTTGATTTGGGGCAGATGGGAGGTGGGAGGGTTGCTGTTATGAGATTTGACCTGAGCCTTCCCTGGAAAGATGCTTTGGCAGAATAGCCTTCTAGAACAATACTATACTAGGACAGAGAAAGGATGTAACGAGTAGACTCATTTGACTGTTCTCTGTCAACCAATGCAACCAGGAGGGGAAATGATCATGATTATTGTGACACTCCGCCCAGAATTTGAGTTCCCATCCTCTCAACAAGCTAAGAAAGGGAAGGTAGGAGCTACATATTTCTGTGTAGGGAATGGACCCACACAAAAGTTGTCAGTCTGTGTGTACACAGAAAATGAAAAAAAAAAAAGCCCAAGGCAAATTGTGGGTTTTTTTTCCTTCTCTGCACAGCAGTACTCAAAAGATGTGAGATAAAAAGCATACACAAGACTAAATAGCTAATCTGAATTATTTTACTCTCTCCCATCACTTTGGCCAGTAGCTTTGATATTTTGAAGGTAGTGCTTTAGGCTGATGGAATGAGATTGCACAGCTAATGTGAACCATCCTCCTCTGTCCTCTTCATCAAGGAAGTAATGGAGCATTGTAGATGGGACACTGGATGAAGAATCAGGAAGACCTGAATTCAAATCCCACATAAGACATTTACTATCTGTTACTTTGGGAAGTCACTTAATTTTTCTGAACCTCGGTTTCCTTATCTATAAAATGAACATTAGTTGTAACAAATAGGGTGGAAATGATATGATTATGTAAAGCGCTTTTCAAAACCTTAAAGTGCTATGTAAATATCAGCTCTTCTCATGATTTCCCTGCAGAACAGACAACAAAAAAGGCTGACAATATTTACTGGGGCAGTTCTAGGACTTGTTCTCAGAGGAATATGATAAAGGGTCAGAGCTGATGGAAACATAATATGGATAAGGAATTTAAGCTGCCTCCTGGAGTTCAGGGTAGGGGATGGACCCTGGGAGAGGATAGGGTTGGGGAATGGGAGAGGTACCCAAGCAAACCAATGCTTTCCCTGGCTTAAGGTAGAGGATTGTAGCTGGAGGATCCCATATATGTCCCAATTTCTACAGGAACTTATGGTTCAGAAATAGTCCCTCTTTCCTTGACCACAGGGGCCATCACCTGGTTGGTAGGTGGTGGGGAAGTGCAGATTCTTGCCTGCCTCTGATCTGCCAAAGCTAACGAAAACCAGCAGAGAGATGAGACTGATAATGAGTTTTCTATTTTGGTCATTTGTCTTTTCCTCCCCCTTGGTGACCAGAAGGACAGAGGCAGGACACCATGCAAGACTTCTCATTCAAGGACAGGCACTTATAAAGGAGATTGGGATCCACAGGATGGCCTACAAGGATCTCAAATTCATTATGTCCAATAGCATGTTTGTCTCCCTCTCCCCATGTCCTCTTCCTTCTGATGTCACTATTTCCTAATCCACTGGCTTATTGTGAAACCTGGAGCGTTAGCTTCCATACCACATGGCTAACCTTTAAACGGAATCGATGAATAATTGCTTCCTTTTTCTCAGGGGAGGGGAAGGTTGATGGTATAAAGAAAAAGGTATCATAAAAGAAATTTCTATAATTTTTTTTATTACCTAAGAAAGAAGAATTCACCCTGAAACCCAGTTAACCACCAAAGTTCACACAAAATCTATTTCCTTACAGTGCCAAATAGTACTATTTACCATACCCACATACATGGTATTTCCTCACCTCCATGATTGTGCTTGAGTAATTTCCTATGCCTGTAAAGCCCTTCCTCACCACCAAGTCTGTTTAATTATTATTTGTACTTTATTTTGTTTTGTTTTGTTTTATTTTTAGAACTCTTACCATCTGTTGTAAAATGGATTCTAAGTATTAGTTCCAAGGCAGAAGAAGGTAAGGGCCAGGCAATTAAGGTTAAGTGATTTGTCCAGGGTCACAACAACGACTAAGTGTTTGAGGCCAGATCTGAACCTGAGATCTCCTGTCTCCAGGCTTGACTCTCTCTCCACAGAGTCTACTACCTACCCCTATTCTTTTAAAACTTTTTTTAAAATTTAGAATATTTTTCCATGGTTACGTGATTCATAATTCCTCCTCTCCTTCCCGTCTCCCAGAGTTGACAAGCAATTCCACTGGGTTATACATGTATCATTATTCAAAACCTATTTCCATGTTATTCATTTTTGCAGTAGAGTGATCTTTAAACATCAAAACTCCAATCATATCCGTTTTGAACCATGTGATCAATCATATATTTTTCTTCTGTGTTTCTGCTCCCACAGTTCTTTTTCTGAATGTGGATAATGTTCTTTCTAAAGTCCTGTGGATTGTCCTGCGTCATTGCATTGCTGCTAGTAGAAGTCTATTATATTCGATTGTGCCATAATATATCAGACTCTGTACAATGTTCTCTTAGTTCTGCTCTGCATCAATTCCTGGATGTTTGTCCAGTTCACATCCTACCCCTTATTCTTTGTACTATAAAGTACCCCTTGAAGCCTTTTTTCGGTAACAATCAGATATTTTCCCCCCAGAGACCCTCATATAACCCTTTTTTGTTCATACCTCTCTGATGTAATCTAGAGGGAAGTAAGGGGTACAATGGATAGAGAATGTTGGGCTTAAAATCAGGAAGACCTGAGTGTAAATCTGGTCTTTAATATTCACTATCTGTGTGACTCTGGGCATGTCATTTAACCTCTGCTGCCTCAATTTTTTTCACCTAAAATGGAGATAACAATAGTTGTTTGGCATAGAAATTCCTCCTCCGTTGTGAGGATAAAATGAGATGTTTTGTAAATCACTTTGAAAATTTTTGAGGTCTCTATAAATGCTAGTTATTATTGTCATTCTTCATATACCATGATATATTATAGTTATTTGGGCATGTATCAAACAGCCTTTCTCTAGAGGTAATATGGGCACTTACAATATAAGATTCATTGTAGAAACAGGAGGTCCTGGGTTCAAATATGGCCTCAGAGCCTTCCTAATTGTATGTCCCTGGACAAGTCACTTAACCCCCATTGCCCAGCCCTTACCATTCTTCTGCCTTAGAACCAATACACAGTGTTGATTCTAAAGTGGAAAGTAAGAATTTTAAAAAGAAAAACAGACAAACAAAAAGATTCATGGTATTAAAATGTAAACAGTCATATCATGTTATCAGACTATAATCCAATGAGGGCAAAAGCCTGTATTAGAAAAAACTTGGTATTTCTTCCAGTTTCTCATTCATTACCCTATACCAGTAGATAGAAAATCAATGATTGTTTAACTGAATGGCTAAGAAAAAGCCAGGTGATTTCTCCCCCACCCATCCCCAAGATAAACAAAACACTCTCAAGATCTGCCCTCTTAAGGTATTAAAGAGGATTTGCCTCTAGATTGTGACATTGGGACTCTAGACATTTCTTTCTCTCTGTCCTTTGTGATGCTAACTTTTTCAAGTAACCACACTAACCAGCCACCATTTGAAAGGTAGTCTGTGTCATCATTCTGTGAGCAATTTTTGGTTATGAAGTACACACAGGGCTGCAAATTTCAGCTACCCAGCATAGTGAGAGAGTCCAGTTTTTCCTAGCCTACCATATGCCTCTAACTTCTTTTCCTTGCTTCAATCACTCACTCACTCATTCATTCATTCATTCATTCATTCATTCATTCATTCATTCATTCACTTAACAAACCTTTATTAGGCACTAATTAGATGCCACTTTTAATGCTATAAATGCCCCCCCCCCCAGATTATTTAGGATATCTTTCTATTTCTTTAGTCTTTAAGAAAAACAATTGTTTTCAGACTGTTTTCTCATCATAACAACTTATTGAACATCTTGTTCTGCCTACAACACTCCAATGTTCTGAGCTGGTTGCTCAAGTTTCCTCCATTACCACCTGCTTCTCTTCCTGAACTTTTAGGCTAGGTCCTCCATCATAAGACTTTCCCCCTTCCAATTCATGTTTTAGTAAATTAACCCCTTCCTCCTTTTGTGGAGAGGCATGTAATATAGTAGAGAAAAGGACACTGGAGAAGAAGTTAAGTCCTAGTTTCAAATCATGGTTTTGTCAATATATGACTGTGGGCAAATCATTTAACATTTCTGAGTCTAGGTTTCTTCTTCTGTAAATTACAGGTAGAAATAATTACACTACTTACCTCCTAGAGTTGTTGTGGGAATAAATGCTTTCTAAACCATAAAACATTTAAGTACAGTATAGTGAAAGGTGAATTGGATTTAAGACTCAGAAGATCTGGATTCAAATTCTAACTCTGCAAACCTTTTACCTGTGAGATCTTAGACAAGTCCCTAGGTTTTGATTTCTTTATCAAGGGATTGGACTAGATGATCTCAAGGTGCCTTTGACTTCTGTGAACTTAGATGAAATTTTAGATATTTATTTCTATGTCACTATCCTCTAAATCAGAGAGTCCAGGAATTAAAAAAAATTGACAACTATACTTCAATATAACTGGTTTTGTTGGCATAAAATATTTTATTTTATGCATTTAAAAACATCATTCTAAGAAGGATTCCATAGGTGTAACCAGATTGTCAAAGGGCTTGCTGACACAATAAAGGTTTAAGAATTCAGTTCCAAATGCTTATTTGCCTCATATGTATGATGTCTGTTTGTCACATCACATCACTACGTAAGCTACAATACACTTATTGAGGATAATACAGTGGGAGAATGCTGGTACTTTCCCCCTGGTTTATGGGGGAATTCTCTTGTTCCCACAAGAGGATCCACATAGGGAAAAACTATAAATCATAGAACCAAGGTAAATATCATGTGAATTGTTTATGTGAATTTTTAGGCAAGGATGAGCAAAGGTATCTTAGTCAATAAACATTTATTTCTTAGGAAGTCCCTTGATGGCTTGTTCAATTTATTTTTCTGAGATGAGATTATTTATTCTATTTCCTTTTTTGTTAATCTAGGCAATTTATATTTTTGTAAATATTCACCGATTTCACCTAGATTGTCATATTTATTGCCTATAACTGAACAAAGTAGCTCTTAATAATTACCTTAATTTCCTCTTCATTAGAGGTGAGGTTGCCCTTTTCATCTTTGATACTGTTAATTTGATTCTCTTCTTTCTTTTTTTATTAGATTAACCAGTACTTTATTTTATTTGTTTTTCCAAAGGACCAGCTTCTAGTCTTATTTAGTAGTTCAATGAACTTTTATTAAGTGCCTAGGTTGTTATGGAGTCAAAGGTCAGTGGACTTGCATACTCTTTTGGTTAGTGGGTCTCCCAAAATGCTCCTGAATTATAGGGAGCATTATTCTTTTTTCCTGGAATGTTGGCTAGCAGGAAACCATATAATCACTGTTCTTTTACCACCTAATGCTCAACCTGCAAAGTCACTTATAATTGGAAAATACTGATTTGACCAGCCTTGTTGCCAGTCTTGGAAAGATTCCCAGGGAAGGTGAGTCTTAAGTAAGGTTTTCAAGATAGAGAAGGAGATATCTCTGAAAAGGGGAGGAGAGCAGAGATGTGTGCTAGATGGAGTAGAATTGATGGTGGAGAATGGGGACAAATGAAAGGAGTAAGATGAGGGGGGATTGACTCATTACTTTATTCAACCAAAACTTATTAAACACCTGTTATGGGCAAAGCATTGTTCCAGGTGCTGTTCCAGCTGGGGATAGAGATACAAAAATAAAGAAGAGAAGGTAGCTGCCTGCAAGGAATTTACAATTTAATAGAGAGATCATTAGGGAAAAGATCATGAAGGCTAAGGTGAGGAGGTGGAATGGGCCATGCCATTTAGTAGGCAGGTTTGGGAGATTCTGTTTCCTATCAACTCACTTAAAAGGGCTCAATTAACTTCCCCTCCAGGCTCTGATATCAATACTGACCAAAAAAGTTGGATTGTTTTCTCTTCTAGAATAACATCCCTTAATATAGCTTAAGAACTCTTCCAATTAAAATGCTCTTTTCTGCCTTTCCTTCTACCAAACTTGTCAGAGTTAATACAGAAGTTGATAGACCCTAAAGAACATCTCTCACATGCCACCCCCCCCCCATTAGCAAGGAGGGATTGGAAGATTATTTAGCAGATTAATCTTATTGATTGGAAGCCCACTGCTTCCTGAAGTAGTTTATTCCACTTTTCAATAGTTCTAATTAATAGGCTCATCCCCACCATGTTTGTTCTAGTCTAGAATCAAAATTAACACATATATTGGCCTGTACAGTTCAAGGAATCTACCATTTTCCTCCTGATAAAGATAAGACTTGTTTATCTCCGTTTCTACTATAACTTTTCTGGCTTCCATAGCCAGATCACTGACCTTAATGAGTTGCCAGTAGTGAACAAGATGCCATATCCATAAATCCTTTCTGTCCTAAGTTGTTTGGGGAAGACCATGGTAAGACCATTATCTTTTTTCCTAAAATCTATGCTTCTATGAAGATAGATATTTTTTAACCCTTACCTTCTGTATTAGAACTGATGTTAAGTATTTTCTCCAAGACAAAAGAGTGGGAAGGGCTAGGCAATTGGGGTTAAGTGATTTGCCCAGGGTCATATAGCTAGGAAGTGTCTGAGACCAGATACAAACCCAGGTCCTCCAGATTCCAAGCCTGGCTCTCAATCCACTGTGCTATCTAGTTGTTCCTAGTCTTTATCATAGGACACATTTAATAAATGCCTATGGAATTGAATTGAATGCAGTTAATTGTGGATTTGGTGATTTGAACTCATCGAGGATGGCTAAGTACTTCCTTACCCCTCTCTTCACATATTCAGTATCATGTCCATAAATATATGTATATATTTCTCCTAGGTCAAAGATCACTCTGTGATAGAGAAAACAGAAGAAAAACAAGAGTCTCACTTCTCTCCACCCTCCATCATACCAGCTTGGTTTATGGATGAAGAAGCCCACGGATGGCTCTTTGTATCTGCTGTGAACAGGGTGGTTATTCAAAACTTTATAACCTATAAGTAACCTGGAATTCTCCTTTGAGTCCCTTGGCTCAGATAATTCAGGGATTAGGCCTCCATGCCATTCCTAGATTGCTCATGCCTCTCTGCCAAGTACTTTCCCCTTTTTGGTTCTTTATAAATTATCTTTCATTAGTTACAAGAATATAAACTTCTTTAGTTCAGGGAATGTTTTGCTTGCTTGTATTTGTTTTTTAAAAATTAAAAAAAATTTATATCTTACTTTCTGTCTTGGAATTGATACTAATTATTGGTGCCAGGGGTAAGGGCTAGGCACCTGGGGTTAGATGATTTGCCCAGGATTAAACAGCTAGGAAATATCTAAGGCCAGATTTAAAACTAGGACTTCCTATCTCCAGAACTGGTTCCAATGCAAAGAACTACCTAAAATGCCTCATTTGCCTATATTTGTAACCCAAGCAATTAGCATAGTATCTGGTACATAGATGCTTTTTTTCCCTCGTGGGAATATTTTATTTATTTTCATTTCATTTTTGCATAGATGCTTAATAAATGCTTTACCTCTTGCTATTTTTTGAGGATGGAACTAATTTGCTAAGCAAACAAATTAATATATTCATGGTAGCACATCTGCCCCCTGGGTGTGATGTCCTGGAATTTAGGTAAGAAAAAAATCAATGTGCAGTGGCTCTGGAATTTGTTGAAATCATGGAAAATAATAGGAGGGTATTCTATTCTATTCGAAAAGTTCAGGAGGTTTCTTTGGATAATGATCTAGAATAATCCTCTAGCAAAATGGTGCCCTAAATATTGACATTACCATGTTGTTACTTTTCTCATACAGTGTAGTTCTTTTATGCCATGGCCATTTTATAAGAGAAATACACATAGTGAAGGAATTGTAGTCTATAAGGAGATGACTTCCACTGTAACTGTAGGTAGATACATTATTCTCTTCAATGAAATGTGTAGGATGGTCTGGCTAGATAAAAATAGAGGAAGAATTACTGAGGTTTGTTGAAAGCATCTCCCACTGTGGTGATAGGAATGCCTTGGGAATATTTCAGTAGGGCTATGAGAAGCTCTTTCAATGTAGAAAACTTGGGAAACAAGGGAAGAGCAGTATTACACAAAAATGATGAATTATTTCTGGTCCTTTGCTTAAATGGGGTTCCCTAACATTTCTACAACCTCCACCTTATGCGATCCATTCTTTTATACTCCCAACTGGTCCATTGTGTGCCCCTGAAACTCCAATCTCTTCCCTTTAAAAGTGGCACTTTTCCAACTTGGCAAGTAAGGAATGTTGGCTTGGGCATTGGAGAACAGCCCAGACTAATTTGGCATGCTGGGCAGGGTCCCAGGAGTAGATGAGGATATTGCCGAGATAAACCACCTCTCACTGATCCAGAAAGTCTTGACTCAGAATCATAGAAACTCACAGCTAGAAGAGATATTTCAGAGACAACCAAGTCCAACTTTTATAACATGCCTGAAAAGTAGTCATCTCTCCTTTTCTTACAGATTTTCAGTGAAGAGAAACTCCAAAGCAGCTTCTTTCACTGTTAAGTAACTATAACTGTTAGGAATTTCCTTCTATCGAGCTTTAATTTGCCTTTTTGTTGCTTCTACTTCTTGGGACAAGAAGAATGATTCTATCCCCTCTTTCATGGGAAAGAACTTAAAATACTTGGAGAAAGCTCTTTTTCCCTTCCCTGCCTGCCCCATTGCTCATTTAAGTCTTTTCTTCTCCTGACTGAGAGACAGTATGGAACAGTGGAAGAGCTGTGGATCTAGCTTCAGGAGATCTTGGTTTGAATTCTAGCCTATGTGACCTTGAGTAAGTCTTTTAGCCTCTCTGGGCCTCAGTTTCCTTATCTGTAAGCTGAATATATGGAATAGGTGCTCTTTAATGTTTTTTCCAATTTTACACCCATGATCCTACATATACCAACATCCTTCATCTGGTCATTATATTGTACAGGTTGTAAGCCATTATCATCTTTCTTTGCCATCTTCTTGCACGCTTTATCAGTATGCTTCTTAAAATGTGCCACCTAGAACTGAACCCATACGCCACATGAGACCTGATCAGGGCTTAGTACAGTAGGATGTTGACTTTCTTAGTTCTAGAAACTATGCTTCTTTTCACGCAGTTTTTAAAAACCCTTACCTTCCATCTTAGAATCAATACTGCATATCAGTTCCAAGGAAGAAGAGTGGTAGGGACCAGTCATTGGGTGTTAGGGACCACAAAGCTAGGAAATGTCTGAGGCCAGACTTGAATCCAGGACATTCTAATCTCTAGGACTGGCTCTCTATCCACCGAGATATCTTGCCCTTTTTCATATAGTTTTGACTGAATTAGCTTTATGGGCTGCCATATCTCATTCTTATTTCACATGGAATTCACAATTTAAATTCAATCTAAAATCAAAATTTAAATCTGGGGAGCAGTGGTAGGAAGATCAGCATGAGTAACAAAATGAAGAAAAAATATTAGTAAATTATTTTGTCTCAAACAAGGCTTAATTGGACATGGTTAGAGAGTGAGGAATCATTATGGGGACCAATGATATATATGAAATGCCAAGAGAATGAGAAGAGGCACATTAAGTGGACCTCCTATGGTAGGTTTATGGCAGGGCATGGACAAAAGTCCCACAGGAAGCCCAGGTGTGGATAGGTTATGATCCTCATCACTGGAGCCCATTAAAGAGACTACAGATTTGTTGGTTTATTGGAGTATTATAGTTGAAGGTATATAAATTTTTTTATATTAAAAACCCTTACCTTCCATCTTGGAACCAACACTGTGCATTGGTTCCAAGGCAGAAGAGCAGCAAGGGCTAGGCAATGGGGGTTAAGTGATTTGCCCAGGGTCACACAGCTAGGAAGTGTCTGAGGCCAGACTTGAACCCAGGACCTCCCATCTCTCTAGGTCTGATTCTCAATCCACTGAACCACCCACTGCCCCTTAAAATGCTTTTTATCATAACATCTTGGTGAATGAGGCTAGTGCAGATATTATTATTCCCACTTTACAGATCAGGGAACATGAGAAGAAACTTCAAATGACTTCTAATCATCCCCATCTATCACAAGTAATGGTTCAATCTCTTCTTCCATATTGTCATTGCTTATAACATGGCTCAGAGAGCCCGTTTTGTTATCCTTTTCATTTGCCCTAGGTCTCAGCTCATTCTGGGTCTTAGCCTTCCATACTATCCTTATAGGACTGTCCTACTCCATGGTGCATCTTGGCTAGTTTTTCTCCTTTCATCAAAAAAAAAAAAAAGAAAGAAAGAAAGCTTAGATCAGCCAGTTAATTCCATATACTCATATCTGCTTAGTCCCAGACATTAGGACAAGGGGCAATGGGTAGTAGAAGATTCAGAGAGGCAGATTTCAGTTCCATATATAAGGAAACTGCTCTTTTACACTTTTAAAACCTTTACCTTCTGTCTTGGAATTAATACTAATTATCAATTCCAAAGCAGAAGAGCAGTTAAGATGAGGCAATCAGGGTTAAGTGACTCATCTAGGGTCTCACAACTACAAAGTTTCTGAAGACAGATTTGAAAACTTCACCCAGGACCTCTCCTCTCCAGGCCTGCCTCTCTATCCACTGAGCCACCTATCTGACCCTAGGAAACTCTTGTAACAATTAAAAGAGAACGGTCAGCTTCAAGAGATGGTCTGATGAGGTGAAGACATTACTGGAGGCAATTGACTGAAGACTGGATAACCATTTGCTGGGATATTGCATGGGGGATTTCTGATTCAGGTTGGGTTCTGAACTCCTGTCCAAAATGGAAAATCTATTGAGTGGTGTTGATATTAAATACAACAAAAGTTTAGAGAAGGGAGAAATAAGTGTGAGCTGGAGTGGTTGTTGAAACCTTTATGAAAGAGGTTGGTCTTAAAAGACCTTAATACTTGAATGAAGGGAGTCGAAGACACATGAAACAGTTTGAGGCTAACTCCAAACAGGTTGCAGAGAGGCCAAATGAAGGTGAGCTTGGTCTGGCATGATCTGCTTTTCCTCAAGCCATGTCAGGAGCTTCTCAGCCTCTTGCCCTTTTCCAGGTGGTTGCAAATTGATTGTCTGAGGATTTGTTCCGGTAGCTTCCCATGCATAGATGTTAAGCTGCGGGGCTTGTAATTCCGGAGGTCACTCTTTTTCCCTGGTTGAAAGACTGGCTCTCCATTTGCCCTTTCCCAAGCCTCAGGGAGTCTCCAGTCCTCAGTGAGTTTGAAAGCATAATGCCTAATGGCTTTGGCCCAACATCTGCCAATTTCCTAAGTGCCTTTAGAATATACGTCATAAAGCCAAGCTAGTTTTCAGACCTCCAGTTTTTTTTTAAGAAACCTTTTACATTATTTCCTGTTCAATCCTAGTTTAGCTTTTTAACTCTAGTCAAACAGGGCATTCTAATTATCTGATTTTAGCTGATCTTAGAGAATAAAGAGGGAGGTGAAGAAATGTCACTGGCTTCCCTCAGTGCCATTAGTAGGATATGACGCCTTTCTTCACTAGGAGGTAATGTGGTGAAATGTTGGGGTTTTTTCTTGGCTTCTTTTTTTGTTTTTGCCTCCATAAGACGTCTACTTCCTTCCTCACATGTTTTACTTAGCCCCCTGCTTCTTCTAGAATTAGTTTTCATTGAGAGACAAAGGAAAGAGAAGTCCTGGGT
Organism: Gracilinanus agilis; assembly: GCF_016433145.1. Lineage (NCBI taxonomy): Eukaryota > Metazoa > Chordata > Mammalia > Didelphimorphia > Didelphidae > Gracilinanus > Gracilinanus agilis. The sequence continues at coordinate 460,473,298 of NC_058133.1, forward strand.
ACCTTTAGTTAAGGTTCTACCGTTTAGGAATTGTATGATATTGGGTAATAAATCAGCAGTTAGAATCTCTGTTTGGTCATCTGAAATAGGGGTGAAGGCAATTTTCTTTCTTTATTTTGAAATATTTTTCCACGTTTACATGATTCATTTTCTTTCCCTTCCCCTTTCCAAGAGCCAACAAGCAATTCCGCTGGGTTGTACAAATGTTACCACTTGATACTGATTTCCATATTATTCAATTTTGCTATAGAGTGATTTTTTAAGGCCTAAACCCCAAATCACATACCTATATGTACATATGATAAGTGATGTCATGTGTTTTATTTTTGCATTTCTACTCCTATAGTTTTATCTCTCAATGTGGATAGCATTCTCTCTTAGGAATCCTTCAGGAGTGTCCTGGCTTGTTGCATTGCTACTAGTAGCAAAGTCCGTTACATTGGATAGTTCCTCAATGTTTCACTTTCTGTGTACATTGTTCTCCTGGTTCTGCTCCTTTCACCCTGCATCAGTTCACCGAGGTTCTCTCAGTTTGTACAGAAAGCCTCTAGATCAGTGATGGGCAAACTTTTTAAACAGGGGGCCAAAGGAAAGGAAATGCTCATCTGTCAGTCTGTTTCTAAGGCAACTCTTTCAAAATTTTGTTGTATTGTATCCTACTCATTGTACTCATCAGATAAGGAATAATGTTGCATGGGATAGAACATTTCAGGGGGCCCCATCTGGCCTGCGGGGCTGTAGTTTGCCCATCACTGCTCTAGATCATCAATCCTTACAGCACAATAGTATTTCACCACCATCATGTACCACAATTTGTTCAGCCATTCCCCAATTGATGGACGCTTTGCCTCATTTTCCGTTTTTTTTTTTTTGCCACCACAAAGAGCATGGCTATGAATACTTTTTACAAGTATTTTTTCTTATTATCTTTTTGGGGTATAAACCCAGCAGTGGTATGTCTGGATCAAAGGGTATGCATTCTTTTAAAGCCTGAAGGCAATTTTCTAAGCAGATAGTGTCAGAATGGGTTTTGATTTTCATTGTTTCCTATAAAAATGACAACCGTTTTTCAGAATGAAAACAACAACAAAAGCAGGGATAATAATATTTGCACTATAATAATGCCTCACGAAGTCATTATTTTTAACCACAAAGTACAATATGAATGAAAAACATTATTATTTCAAAACTCCAAAGATCTCTGGTTTCCTTGGGTAAGTCAGTAAGCATTTACTAAGTGCCTACTATATGCCAGGCGAGGTGCTAGTCTCTGGAGATACTAAAAAAAGGGCAAAAGAGTTTCTGCTCTCAGGAAGCACACAGTATAATGGGAGAGATGATAGGCAAACAACTAAGCATGAAGTCAAGTCGTATTAAGAAGCATTTTTAAAGTACCCGTGATGTACCAGGTACTGTGCTAGGTGTTAAGATCCAAAATACAAAGCCCAATTCCTGCTCTCAAGGTCTTCAAAGTATAATGGGGGAAATAACATAAACAAGCAAGGATATACATATGGGATAAACTGGAGGAGATGTTGCAACACAGGGAAGATATGAAGATGGAGGAGTTTGAAAGTCTTCTTAAAGAAGGTGAGACTTTAGCTGAGACTCGAAGGAACCCAGGAGGGCCAGATAAAAAGAGAGAGAGTTCCAAGGGGTGGGGAAGAATTAGTGAGAATGTCTATAGTTATGAGACAGAGTTTTATATTTGAGGAACAGCAAGGAAGCCAGTTATCATTGGATTGGAGAGAATGTGGAACAGAGTTGCTATGATTATTTCCTCCAATGACACAGACCTCCATAATTTATAAGATAAAAAAAATAATAATGGCTAACATTTGTATAAGACTTATAAAACACTTTGTACATATTATCTTATTTGATCCTCAAAAAAAGCTATAAGATATGTATTATTATTATACCCAGTTAAGGAAACTGAGTTTAAGAGAGGTTAGTTGACTTGCTCAAAGTAAAAAAAAAGGCAGCATTTGAACCCAGATCATCATGATTCCAAGTCTAGCATTCTATTGACTATACCACTTTGCTTTGAGCTAGTGGGTGAGTAGATTCTTGCCTGAGAATTGAGGATAAGAAGGCATATGTTGAATTTTTCTCTTTGCTTTTCTCCAAGATGAATTGAGCTTGGAAGTATAATAATAATAATAACATGCTCAAATGGATCTGTGATTCCATCCATTCACGAGCTTTCTCTGACCCTCTAGCCTTCCCATCTTTTGCAACTCTTGTCCACATCCTATAAGAGTTCACCATATTGGAGTCTACCGAGTAAACTGTAGACCCTCCTCACTTTCCCTTGATATCTCCAGGGTACCAGTGGAGTATAGTGGCCTGTCACTCCTGACTCTTGACACTTACCTGACCCATCTTCTCTTCCTATCATGCATTTCCTTATTGATGCCCTTTAGTTCTCTTCTCTGTTAGGGCTCCCTATTGATTATTTATTATAACCTCCTCATGCCCACCATATGCTTCTTCATTGCCCTCTTTGTGACGCATAGTATAAGAGTACTTAAGTGTATAGGTATAAGCATACATATGTGTGTATTTATGCACGTAAATATATATACATAAACAATATGTAAACATGATATATAAAATATAGCATATGTATATACACACATAAGTAATATATATATACAATATATAAAAACATAGCATATGTCTACATGCAGTATATATATATATATATATATACAAACTCACACTGTGTATATATATATAACACATCATTGTACATACATATACATTCATATATATATTTATATATAAAAACATATACCTATATATATATTCACTGTTGGATTAAGTCAATAGGATATCCATCCAAGTGCATGTGGAAATCTAGGTAATAGATGTTGGTCAATCACCTGCTCTTCCTTGGACAGATGGACAGGCCAAGGGAATAAGTGATTACATATCTTATTAAAGAAGTTTTGAAGTAAAATATTATTGGATCCGATAGGACAATATCACCTGCAAAAGGAGCGTTTGGAGGACCTCACCATCCGCTTGGATTCTAGGCTGAATCTCTTCTATCCCAGGGGCAAATAAAGTGGAGGAGCATTTATTTCTCATTTTATTTCTTCTCCAATGTTCATTGGCAGAGAGTCATGGAACAGGGTTGTTTTTGTTGTTATATTTTCTATTTTCAAAATAACAAGATATGACCCATCCATCCATAAATAACAATAATGATCGCTCACACTGTGTATATTGTCAGTATAAAATTGTGGGATCAGGCCAGAGATTTTTAATGGTTTATTAATAAAAGGGAGAAGGTGGGAGAGGAAAGGGAAGATAGAGATAGATCACTCTGAAGAAAGACTACCCTGATTTTAGTGTCTCCATTGAGCTGACTCTTCTGCAGTAGAGCCTCGTACTTCTTCTCTGCATTTATATACCAGCCCCCCGCCCCGCCCCTTACTCCTCTCTCTGTAGTAGCATTGTACGCTGATGCTCAGGCTGGCATCGGGGGATGCCATCTGTAACTTCAAACAGCGTGGAGGTAATTTTCCTCACACAACACACATGTGGGTCTATATGTACACAATTGCCATATACACATATACAAACACACATATATCACTTTAAGATTTTAAAAGATTTACCTACATTAAGATTTTTCCATATGACACCGTCTCTCTCCAGGGAATTGGTCTTGGTCATGGCCAGATTTCAGAATCATAGAAAGCAGGGCTTCTGGCCTAAATTCTTCCTCCAAAGGGCCCGGTTCTAACAATGTGGCAAGGTGATTTTCTACTCTATCTCCAGCTTCTTATTGGGCCCAAGCAAGTTACTCCCATCTCTAACCCATATACCATTTCAGGTGGACCAGATTGCCAGCCTTCAGTCGCATCCTACAAGCTGGCACTCTTTGGCTCACCCAATAGCTACATACCTCCTGACTGCCCACTTCCCAGATATTCTTGGATCTTTTTGATGGTATTTGGTTTTCTTACACTACCTCTTTTCCCTAACCTCTCCACTCCAATTTCAACACACATATCACTACAATCATTTGTCATTTGATTTCTTTGTGGCTTCTGAGCTGATGCTTGCCTGGGCCCTTCTAAAATAAAAAAGGACATTCCAAATAGATGCTAGAAGACAGGAGCACAGCAATTAAGACTCAAGTATGCAGAGTTTGGTACCTAATAAATGATGACAGGATAGTAGATAAAGACAGAGATAAGAAGAGGTTGGAAGTTTGTTTTTTTTCCCTTAAAAAATAAGAGACAACTTTTTCCAGACAAGAAAGGACTTAGAGTTTCAGACATTGGCAGGAATCTGCTAATTATAAATATGACATCTTTTTTTTAAAAAAAAAACCCTTATCTTCACTCTTAGAATCAATACTCTGTGTTGGTTCCAAGGCAAAAGAATGGTAAGGTCTAGGCAATAGGTGTTAAAATGGCTTGCCCAGGGTCACACAGCTAGGAAGTATCTTAGGACAGATATGAACTCAGGACCTCCCATCTCTGGATCTGACTCTCAATTCAGAGTCACCCAGCTGCCCCTGCAACATCTCTTTAATTAGTAACCTAGGAAAGTTCAGAAAAGCTCTCTTAGACCTTTCTCCTGCATATAGATTATTATATTGAGTTTTGGTCACCACATTCTTTGAGGATCATTGATAAGCTTATGTGTCCAATGGAAGGCAACAAAGATAGTGAAAGGACTTAAAAATCTTGCCATAGGAGGATATTCATTAAAGGTCAAGGACCAATATTTTTGCTGGAGAAACTTCTAGAGAAGGCAATTTCTTATCATGAGGGTGGTAGATGTGAAATCCTTGTCGACCTTCTCTCTGATGCACCTCAATTCTTAATCACCATCCCACCATCATCATCGTAGCATTTATATAACTCATTAAGGTTTGAAAAGTATTTTACACATAGTATTTTATTTGACCCTCAGAACAACTCTGTGAGGATATTATTATACTCATTTTACAGACAAAGAAGTTGAGAGAGGTTAAAGGGACACACTTTGCTCAATCAGCAATAGTGCAAATCTAAGGCAGATTTGAATTTAGAGATCATTGATTCCAGACTTAGAACTCTATCCACTGTGCCCCATAAAAGCCATGGAAATTTAGAACTCAGTAAACATTCACTTGTTGGATGGATATGTAGTCTTGAACTGGAGCTAGGAGGGAGCTTAAAGATCACCCAGTCCAAACTTCTCATTTTACAGATGAGGAAACCAAAGCCCAGAGAGCTTCTCTAAGTCATGCAGGCCCCAAGTTCTTTAGAGTTGGCAGGATTAGGTTGACCTTAATTGTGTGTCTCACTAATCCGTGTGACAGGAAACCAGAGAGGGCAGTGCCAGCTTCTGTTCTCCATATAGTTTTCTCTTCATGTTAGTCATTAGCATGTCCTTACTCTCGCAGTCCTCTTAGGGTACCTTCTATTTGCCCCTCATTGCATGAGGCACATAGGGGAAACAGGGTAAAATAAAACTTTTCCTCAAGAGCTGAAATGTTCTCAGGTCTTACGGAGAGATAAGGCTAAAACATGAAATAGAATATAATAAAGAAAACTATCATACAGAGGCATACCAGGCACAACAGAAAGAACACTGGATTTGGAGAATGGAGACTTGGATTCAAATCTTGGCTCTCCCAACAAGTACCTGTGTGACCTTAGACATACCACACAACAGCCATATGACCAATTTTCCTCATCTTGAAACTGAAAATATTGGATTTTCAGGATAATGAGCTCTGTGATCAGGTGACACTGGCCACCTTGCTGTTCCCCATATGGGGCACTCCATTTCCTGATAGTGTATTTTCTTTTTTTCTTTTCTCTCTCTCTCTCTTTCTCTCTCTTCTTCCTTCTTTCTTTCTTTCTTTCTTTCTTTCTTTCTTTCCTTCCTTCCTTCCTTCCTTACTTCCTTCCTTCCTTCCTTCCTTCCTTCCTTCCTTCCTTCCTTCCTTCTTTCCTCCATCCATCTTAGTATCAATTCTCGGACAGAAATTCAGTAAGGGTTAGGCAATTAGGGTTGAGTGACTTGTCCTGAGCCACACAGCTAGGAAATGTCTGAGATCAGATTTGAACCCAGGTCCTTCCAACTCCAGGCCTGATGCTCCATTTACTGTTCTACCTAGCTGTGTCTGAAGTGCATTTTCACTAGCTGGAAGTCTTTCCTTCCCCTTCTCTGTCTCCTGTCTTCTCTGTTGTTTTTCCAAGATCCTTCTAAAATCTCAAATTCTCCTGGAAATCTTTCCTAATCTCCCATATTTCTAATGCCTTCCCTCTGAGATTATCTGTATGTGACTTAATTTTGTATAGCTGCATACCTATTACCTTCCCCATTTGATTGTGAGCTCCTTGTGATTGGAAAAAACAGACATTGTTTTTTCTTTCTTTCTTTGTCTGCCCAGAGTTTAGTACAGTGCCTGGAACTTAGTAGAGGCTTAATAGATGCTAGTTGACTTGACTTTGTGCCATTGACCCCTGTGGCAGTCTGCTAAAGCATTTGGATTCCTCCTCAGAGCAATGTTTTTAAATACTCAATGTGTAAATGTTAAATTGCAGTTGGAGGAGAATGAAAATAAAGGTACATTTTTTCCCCCATGCAACTTGCAGACTCTCTTAAATCTATCTATAGGAGTCCATGGACCCTAGATTAAGAATGCTCAGATTAGGGACAGCTAGGTTATAGGGGGTCAATCAACTGGCCGGTATCCGAGGTCAAATTTGAACACAGGACCTCCTGTCTCTAGGCCTGGCTTTCTATCCACTGAGCCATCTAACTGCCCCCTTTATACTCCCTTGTGATGATGATCAGAAGCAGACTGGCAAGCTTGAAAGCCTTAGATTCAGAACTATCCAGGTTTATGACCAGCCTCTGACACATTAATAATAATAATAATAATAATAAATAGCACTTGTATAACAGGTTTACAAAGTGTTCTACATCTCTTGATATAGGTATGTTATACTCCCTACAACCCTGTAACACAGGCACTACCTCTATTGTTATCCCCATTTTATGGATGAAAAAACTGAGTCATGAGTGAGGCAAGATTTCAACTCAGATCTTGCTGACTCCAGCACTACTCTAGGTCTAGGACCTTTTTTATCCACGTGGCACCTATTGGTTATGTAATTTTAGTTTAGTCATTTCACCTTTTGGAGCCCTAGTTGACTCTAAATTACAAGTGAGTTGCTAAGCTTTATTGGGAGGAAGTTTCCACAACGGGATTTAGTTACCTAATCCCAGTGAAATCACAGACATGTATTACTGCAGTCCCCTTCCCCTCCCTCCATCCCTATCCCCCAGTCAAGATTCAATGCCGATCTGTCAGCAAGCATTTATTAAGCTCCTACCATGTGCCAGGCATAGGACTAAGCACTGGGGATACAAAAACAAAAAAACAAAAACAAACAAACAAAAATCGAGTTCCGGTTTATGAGGAAATCAAATAGGAGAAACAACACCCAAACAGCTTCATACACTCAAGGTATGTGCTAGTTCAATGGAAGATCATCTCAAAGGGATGTCCTGGTGGTAGAGTGCATATCATGCTGGATCTGGAATCAGGGGACCTGGGTTTAAATTCCAGCCCTGCTGCTTTCTGCCTATGTGTCCTTGGGCAAGGCAATCTCTTGGGTCTTGGAATTCCCTTCAGTTAAATGAAAGGATGGGATTAGATGCCCTCCAAGGTCCTTTCCATCTCTAAATCTCTGATGCTAGGGTGATGAGGTTGAGGACAATTACTCCATGATTTTGAGTCTAGAACATTCTAAGAGGTAGGGAGAGGGAACAGGATGAAAAAAGACAGGTAGGCACAGATGTTGACAAGCTAATGTCCACAGGTGACCCTGCAAGCGGAAGTTAGGAAGAAGGGAAGAAAATAATTGCAGGGGGAAGAGTTGGAGAAAAGACATTCTTTTCTCTCCTGCAGATATCCCGCCCCCATCCCTTTTCCTCTCCATATCTGACCTGAAATCTCTGCCTTTCCTGTCCTGCTTTGCCCACGTGTGGTGAGCAGAGAGAATTGCAGCCATTCCCCCTCCCCCCTCCCCTTCTCTTCCCTGTGCCCCTTCTGTCTAAGGCAAATGTTCTCCACACTTGGGCTGCAGACCATGAATTACTCAGTAAAAGGTTCATTCAAGCCTGGACGGTCCGGACACCTCCTCTGACCTCATTGCACACCTAACTCTACCTCCTACATATGCTGTGTCCCGTCCCCCTCCCCCTCTTCCAGACCCGGGGGGCTCAGGAAGCTCCCCAATCTGTCCAGTAGGAGGGGAGGCTGACTGTCCCTTCCCCCTCCCAACCTTCTGCTGGATGACTCAGAGAAAATGGTGCATATCCTAGGAAGATAAAAGGTGGGGGAGGGAAGGTCAGGAAATGATAACTTCAAGGTGAATGGTAACAGACACTGCAATATATTCAAGAGTCTTCACTACCCCTCCCCCACAAAAAATCCCCCATCCCAAAAAGGGCTTGGGCTGAGACAGAAGGACAGACTCTTAGGAACTAAGGAAGAATATCAGCATAATGGATAGTTCACTAGACCTGATGGGAGTCAGGAAAATCTTGAGTTCAAATTTGACCTCAGAGCCTTACCAACTATGTAACCCTGTGCAAGCTGGCCTCAATTCCTTAAGTGTAAAATGGGAAAAATAATAATCCCTACTTCCCAGGGTCGTTGTGAGGATTAAGTGAGATAATTTTTGTAAACTAACAGTAGGCACCTAATAATGTGTTTCCTTCTTTTCTAGAAGGCAAAAAAAGACTTAGAAATCATTTCTCCTGTGTGACCCTGGGCAAGTCACTTAACCCCTATTGCCTAGCCCTTACCATTCTTCTGCCTTGGAACCAATACACAGTATTGATTCTAAGTCAGAAGGTAAGGGTTTAAAGAAGAAGAAAAGAAATCATTTCTCCCAGACCCTCATTTTAGGTGTCAGAGAAATGAAATTTTCTTGAAATAAAAATGAAACCTTGCCCACAGCCATATATTGAATTAATGGAGGCACTGAGACTTCTGCTTGGCAAAATACCTCTCCTCCTGATTAACTGTTGTCTGAACCTGAAACATCTGTCTACAAATCCACCATTCTTTTTATTCTATTCTGATGAAGATCAGAGGCAAATCGATATACTAGATGTACTTGCCATTCTTTTTTCTATCTCCCCTTAAAGACCACAGACTTCCAGAGGCCCAGAATTTTGTTTTATTCTTCTTTGTACCCTCAACCAAAAGTTTATAGGATTTAGAATTGGAAATCTTAAATCTTAAAACTTAAACTTAGCCCAGGAAAGTGATTTGCTGAAGGTCTCAAAGGTAGACAAGAAGTAGAGCTATGATTTGACTCCAGACCCTTAGACACTGAATCCAGCACTCTTGACACTGTAGTTATTATATTCAATTCAATAAACATTTATCAAACACCTGCTCTGCATCACAGACTGTGCTAAGCATTAAGGATAAAATTTTTTATGAGTCCCTGTCCTCAAGGAACTTATAGTGTAATGCAGGAAGATAACACACATAAGGAATCTGAAAATTCCAGGTGGGGGGAGAAAGAGACAAGAAGGTACCCCTCTCAGTGACATAATGTTTTATGAAGTTGAAAACAAAGCAGGGTAGCTGATGGAGAATGGAGAGTCATCTGAAGAGTTTGGACCCCAGCACTCTAAAGGGAGTTTTGGGGAGGAATTTAGTACTCCACCCTCCAGCCCTCCAATCAGAGGAGAGGAGGCTGAGGGAGTTGAGAAGGAGTGGAGTATAGAGTGGAAACCACACAGCTGCTGATGGAAGACAGAGTTATTTGTGAAGTTCAGATCCTAGCCTTCCCTTTATCAAAGTGGACTTTGGGAGGAGTTCAATTCTCTACAAATTTACTATCAAGATCTGTTCACCTTCAAGTGCTAGGGCACTGGGGTGGGGTGGGAAGGGAAATAGCTAAGATAAGTTGCTCTCAGGGGGCTTAATTCTAGTAGGAGATGAAGGATATATTTAAAAATTTTGTAGTACAAGAATGCTCCAAATGGCTTGGTTGCTATCACACCTACTGGCTTTCAGAAAACTTTCCTATAGCCCTCTATTCACTGTGAAAGGAAATAAATTCTAGAGCATATATGTATATATATATATGTGTATATATATATACTCATTTTAATTATTTTGCTTTATCATGCACATATAATAAAACAAAATGATTAATTTCTTTTATAAAACCCTTACCTTCCACCTTAGAATCAATACTGGGTATTGGTTGCAAGGCAGAATTGTGCTAAGGGCTAGGCAATAGGGGTTAAGTGACTTGCCCAGGGTCACCCAACTAGGAAGAGTCTGAGGCTAGATTTGAACCCAGGACCCCCATCTCTGGACCTGGTTGTCAATCCACTGAGTCACTTAGCTGCCCCGATTAATTTATTTCAATAAGATAATATAGTTATTTGTCAAATGTTTTCATATCCTCTTGGCAAGACTCTCATTCCCCCATGGGTAGAGACCTTAGCCTGGGAACTCTTATTGTAGCACTTAGTAAAACTACAATGGTGGTGGGGAGAGGAGGGATTTGGGTGGCTCAGTGGATTGAGAGCCAAGCCTAGAGACAGGAGATCTCAGACACTTCCAAATTGTGTGAACCCTAGCCAAGTCACTTAACCCCCACTGCCTAGCCCTTACCACTCTTCTAAGTGGTATTGATTCTAAAACAGAAAGTAAGGGCTTAAAAAGATTTTTTTTATTAAAAAAAACTACAATAGGAATTAGAATATGGCAAGTTCCCAAGAAAAGTACAAATAATCGTTCTTGAATAGGTCATTGAATTCCTTTTTGTTTAAGGCTTGGTTCCCTGGTTAGAATGCAACTGCTCTTGGGAAGGATTACTTAAACTTTATCAGCCATTTATGCCTTAGTGTGAATGAATTTATCAACTCTTCCTGGGAGCAGGTTTTCATAGCTCACATTTGTAGTAGTTAATATTGATGTAATGAGCCACAGTTTGAATCCTACTTTCCGTATAACTACTTCCAAGAGGTATATAGGACAAATATTATTATAGCCATTTTACAGCTATGGAGCTGAGGCTGAGAGAAATTAGGAGATTGAGTAAGTAATCTCATGGATATGTGGGAAAAATGGAACTTGAATTCAAGTCTTGTCCTATGCTCCCTTACCAACGCCAGGTTGCTTCTCTTGATGAATTCCTTTGGGGAGGGTGTGGGGAGTGTAGTTTGAAGGTTAGAAGGGAGTATCATAAGACTGAAAAAGGGAAAAGGAAGTAATGTCTTCTACCAACTGCCCAGTTTTGCTGAGCTGAAGCCTTGCCTCGGGGAATACACTGGACTAGCCAGTGGCAGCCAGCCAATCAGCACATTGCCCCTATTTGGTGCTTCTGTGAGGTCTCTGTGCCTTGTTAGGGCTTTCAGGGAGGAACCCTGAAGAGTCCGGGGCAGGCATCTTCCTGCCTCTCTTTCAGGCAGTCTGCCAGGGGCAGTGAGCACCCCACCCTGACTGGGTACAGAGCTTCCTTCCCAACAAGCCATCCCTGAAAAAGCAAGGTCTGGCTGCATTAGCAAGTGGGAAAGAGGACTACATACCTCAGGCATGTGGGAAAAGAATCCTTTTGTGCAAAGGGGAGGAAGTTGGAGTAGTATTTCACATTTCTAGAGCATTTTAAATAAAGGAATGTTAGTGGATGCAGGAAACAGGGGAGGGTGTGAAAAGGTGGGCAGTCTCAGTGTTTATCCATGTTTAAGGCATATCAGAGAGAACTGTCAGCATCCATGCTGATTATAGATATTGAAGAAAAAAACTAACAAAGGAGATGAAGCCTGTGAAAACTGGCCTGTTGATATGTGACAGCCATTCATTTGAAAGTGCTATAGTCAGAGGGCTTAACTTCAAATCCTAGCTAGGGTACTTACTGTGTAACTTGGGCCAAGTCATGCCCACTCAGGTCAATTTGAATTTTGACATCTGTAAAACAAGAGGTTGACTTCAATTGTTTCCAAAACCCCTTCTAGATTTAGATCTAGTTAGGGCACTAGGGGGTGCCATAAGGCACAGAAAACACTGTGCCTGGAGTCAGAAAGACCTAAATTCAAATCCAGCTTCAGACACTGACCCTGGACAAATAACCTTATCTCTCAATGCCCCAACTTCCTCATCTGTAAAATGGGGATAATAATAGCACCTACCTCCCAGAGTTGTTGTGAGGACCAAATGAGATCATATTTATAAAGTGCTTAATATAGTGTCTAGCACATAAAAGCACTCTGTAAATGTTAGTGATTATAATCATTTGTGAAGATAAAAGAAGCTTCCCAACAGCTCCAATTTTTATTGTCTTTGTAATATGTACATATGTGATGTAAAGACAAAAATATCAATAAAATTAAAATTATATTGCTATCATATATATGCTTTCTCTCCATGTATATGTATGTGTATACATATATGTATATGTATTCTTGGGCAGCTCCATGGCACAGTGGATAGAGTGCAGGATCTGGAGTCAGGAAGACTCATCTCCCTGAGTTCAAATCTGGCTTCAGACACTTATCTGTCTGGCCTGGACTTATCTGTCTTAACCCTGTTACCCTCAGTTTCCTCATGAATGATGATCTGGGGAAGGAAATGGCAAACTACCCCAGTATCTTTGCCAAGAAAACCCCAAATGGAATCACGAAGAGTTAGATATGTCTGAAACAACTGAGCAACAATAATATATATAGATATGTAAGTATCTATATATATTCTCATCTAATCATCCTCCATCCCTTCCCATCCCAGCTCTTATATCAATGATTTAAAAAGATTTTTAAAAAACGGTTCAGCAAAAGCAAACATTGCATCAACTGCATCTGGCATGCTTCACACCTGTCATCTCCCATCTCTTCTCAAAAGGAAGGATAGGAGCTCTATTTTCCCACCTTCTTTAAGGCCAAACTTGATTGTTTTGTTGCCATTTACATTGTTTAGTCAATGTGTCTGTCCTCCTTTTCAGATCTTTTTTGTGTTGTTTTCCTCCAATAAAATGTAAGCTTCTGGAAGGCAGGCTCTATCTTTTTGTCTCTCTGTATCCTCAGTTCTCAGCATAGCATCTATTAGTAAGCACTCAATAAAGGTGTATTGCCTCTTGTCTATTGCTCTCCTGGTTCTGCTTACTACAGCACCATGGATCATCCTTTCTATTTCCCTATGCTTCTCCGAATTCTTTAAATTCAGTATTTCTTATGGTACAATAATATCCCAATTACATGAAGGTTCAACAGTTTTCCTTTAGCCATTCCCCAACGAATAGGCATCCACTTTATTTCTAGTTCTTTGTTGTCATAAAATCCTTTACAATCAGGATTGAGAAAGGTATAGGTGCTAGCCCCAAGAAATCATGGATCCTTCCTTACTTTCTCCCTCCTTTCCTCCCTCCCTCCCTCCCTCCCTCCTTCTTTCTTGATCCCTTCCTTCTCATTCCAGAGCTCTTATCATCTGGCAATGCTCATAGGATCAAAGATCCTAGATTTCATGAGATCCAAAAATTCTGTTCTGTATCTGAAAGGGACCTGAGAGGCCATCTGGTTTGATCCTCCTCATTTTATAGAAGAGGAAACTGAGACCCAGAGAGAGCTTTTTCCAGTGTTACTCAGATAGTGACAGAGCCAGGGTTTGAACTTCAGTTCTTTGTCTTCAAAGCCAACACTTTTCCCTCTCCACCATACTGCATCCATTGCTTATAATTTATGCCAAATGATCATGTAGCTTAAATGATGATATCATTAAATATGTCATATTTTGGAGGGGGGATGGGACCTGTGATGTTTTTTGTAATAGCTAATTTCTGATGAGGAAACTTCTTTGACCAATGCAGATTGGCATGTTTTATGATATAGATATTTTGATTTAGATATATGATTTAGAGTTTTAATGAATTAATAGAGTTTAAATGATTTGCCCAGTCTATGTACAAATAGCCCATATGTGTCTAAGAGGATTTGAACCCATGTCTTCTTGGCTCCAAGGGCCCCTCTCCATGCTGCCTTTCTTTGTGACATTTATTTTATTTAAATTTTGTTTGTTTATATCACTGAATTTTGGTCACGAATGGTCACCCTTCTTTGTTGGTTGTCCTGTAGTATGGTATGGATATCTGCTCATAACTCTACAAAGTCAGAGGGAGCACTAGTTTAAGCATGTCCTACCATACCACTAGGTGGTGAGAAGTTAAAAGGGGAGCGACCGCCACAGTTGCCTGCCCAGAAAGGGGTGGGACTTGTCTTGGCTGTCAAGTTGATGACTGTTCTCTGAAATGGGAGAGGAGATGATGTGGAGATGGCAGCAACAAGCCAAAATCTAAGCCAAGAATCATTATGGACTATGTTGAGCCAGACAGGCAGCCAAATTCAGAGATGTGGGAAACACTACAGCTGATTCCCCAAGGTCAAGTGGTTAGACAAGGGCAAGAGCAAGTGTATGTCAAGATCCTGGAGGAATAACTTGATTTGGAGAGATCTGTATGAACACAGAGCAGAATATACGGAGTGACCCCAAACAAAATTCCTGCTCAGACGGTTTTCTCTTAAGGGTGAACCAGCAGACACTGACTAATTCCTCTCCAGATGGCTTAAACAAAATTTTTATTATTATAAATCTAATAATTATCAACCAGTAGAAACATTTCAGTATATAAAAAAATATTCAGAAAAAAGATCCTGTAATAAACTGTGAACTTGTTATATATAGTTTCTAAAAAGTATTTATGATTTAACAAAGTAGTAATAAAACCACACTATGTCACCTTCTGCAGTGTGCAGGAGTTCTTAACCTGACATGCACTTAAATTAAAAAAAAAACCTTACTATAATTTAATTTTTCTCCCATATATTTTAATATATGTAGTTTTTAAAATGCATTTAGTATTCAATGCAATTAATTTCCTTGTAATATTATGTATTTTATTTTGTGCACTTAAAAACATTCCACTGTAAAAGGGTTCATTGGTTTTGCCAGATTGCCAGAGTCCCACATCCCCAAAAGAGACTGAGTCTCTGGTTTAAAGGGCTCTACAGGGAAGGAGGCAGGGGCCAGGCATGTCAAAGATGGAAGTCTAAAGATTTATTTCCATTGAGGTTTTCAGAATTGATAAGATATAATATGTTGCCCGTCCACTAGAGGTTATGTTTTCAGTAGAAAATGACCTTAATTCAGAGGAATGAATCGCTGATGGTGGAAATTCAGGCAGCAACAGCAGTGGTGGCAGCAGCAGGCCTATGGGGGGAGATATTGTAAAGCTGGGGAGCTTTCCTGATACCCTTCAAACTAGATCACTCAAGCAGCTGCCTACTCTGCCTAGAGGTAAAGCCAGCTGCCAACTTCCTTACTTACTTGCCACATTCAGAGAGCAATTCTATCTCCCCTGGGATGAACAGAACATGAGCCCTGGGAATCAGAGAGGCGGGAGGATAAAAAGGCTCCCCATTCTTCTCTCTTCTGTCTTACTGCCCCTTGTTCTCAGGGAACAAACGTGCCCCATCTTGGAGTATGGGAAAGTTGAAAAGGACAGACAAGAGGCTTTGCCTTGGACTTCTCCAGGTTCCCAAATTATCTGTGAAATAGAGATAATAAGTCTTGTCTGGCTTGCTCCTTCAGCTTCTAGAATAGGAGGCTCTCCTAAGTTCCTTTGACTCTCTGCAGAATAAGCCCTTTAGACTGCATCAGCTCAATTTTCCTATTGCTTTAGGCTAAGGCTTGGAGAGAGGGACACTTGATGGAGATGAGAGCTTAGAGTACTTTTTTTTTGCATTAGTGGCCAGACGTTCCAAGGTATTTTCCTGATCTCTAAATTTACATGTTGAAGTTTTGACAAGTGAGAGCTGTACAGATGTTGGAACTATTCTATAGCAGATATTTGGATTTGCTCCAGATGCTGTAACATGGTTCCAGATGTTGCCTTTACCAGCTAGACTCCACACATGACTAACAGGCAACCAGAAAGATAGTCTCCCCTGGGGAGGGGATGCCTAAGGAGGAGAAAGCCTTAGTGATTTCCGGTAATTCTATTTATTTATTTTAAAGACATAAAGCTCAGTTTAATCCTCCCAATGAGTTTTCTTAACCAGGATATTTTAAACCTCGGAAAATACAGTTGTCCTACTTTACTAGAATAAGGACTGTCTGTGCCTAAGGGGAAGGCCATGATGTGTGTGTGTGTGTGTGTGTGTGTGTGTGTGTGAGCACTTTTGTTTGTATGTATATAAGTGGAGAAGGAAGGAGAGAGGGATGGAGAAAAACACAGAGTGAGAGAGAGAAGGAGAGAGGGAGAGAAAAGGAGGAGGAAAGAAGAAGAAGAAGAAGAAGAAGAAGAAGAAGAAGAAGAAGAAGAAGAAGAAGAAGAAGAAGAAGAAGAAGAAGAA
>NC_058133.1:460489711-460495747 GCF_016433145.1 Gracilinanus agilis
GAGAGAGAGAGAGAGAGAGAGAGAGAGAGAGAGAGAGAGAGAGAGAGAGAGAGAGAGAGAGAACTACTTCTGGTTCCTTGGTGAGCTTTTTCTCCCCCTTTCCTTTTTCTTCTCAGCCTACTGCTACAAACCTCCTCCTGAGTGAGCCATTTGTTCCCTTTATCCCTTGCCAGCACTCATAATAAGCTCATGTTCCCTTGGTGGAAGGTCTTTGAGTTAGGAGACAGGAGGCTTGGGTTTAAAACTTGGGTCCTGTTACCACTAGCTGTGTGTCCTTGGACAAATCACTTTATTTCTCTAAACCATCATTTCTTCATCTGTGAAATGGGGATGATATTACTTGAACAAAAGGATTCTTATGAAGGTCAAGTAAGACTACATGTGAAAGGGGGTCTGTAAAATCAAGGACTATACTACTACTACTACTACTACTACTACTACTACTACTACTACTACTACTACTACTACTACTACTACTACTACTACTACTAATAATAATAATAATAATAATAATAATAATAATTTATAAGTGTTAATTATTTGATTCCAATGAGTACACTTAAGGAAAAACCTTTTTTTTTCTAAAAGAATCTGTTATTATAGTTCCTTATTAGGGAAAAAGGAAGAGGACAAACATCTTTATAGTGCCTAATGTGCCAGAAACTATCCTAAGCACTTTACATATATTATCTCATTTGATTATCACAACCATAGGACATAGATGCTATTATTATCTCCATTTTACAGTTGAGGAAATTGAGGTAGACAGCAATAAAATTACGTGTCCAGGGTCACATAGAAAGTTCATGAAACCAGATTTGAACTTGAGTCTTTCTGACTCTAGATCCAGTGCTCTATCCACAGTGCTACTAGCTGGTCATTAGGCATATAGGGGACCTGGGCAGTGGCAGCAGTATCTGGAGCCATTTTATAGAACATGGAGAAAAATCAAATGGGCTATTAAGTTCTGAGCGGGCATTGGCAGAGTGGTGATGGTGAAAAGTAACACGACTGTGATTTTGTCTGACAGTGAAAGTGTCTAATTAGGGAATTGGGGTCACAGGGATAAATGAATAAGAAGTTTCCTAAAAGGCAAAGTTCCTCATATTGAGGAAAGTTGTGGGGTTTTTTGTGGGGGGAAGGGTATGGAATCTATGCTTTACCATGCACCCAGACTTGAACACTTTGGGGATACTCAAGTCTATCTTTATGAGTACATGAGTGAAATCTTCTCTTGAGAACCTTCTGCCTGGATGCTCCCTTTCTTCCTTCTCAATTCCCTCTCTACTCTAAGCTGGGCACTGATTATTCCCTGAGAGTAGGAAGCAGAAGGGAATAAGAATGAATGAATGATAAAACAATTCTTCTCAATGAGAGACCCAAAGAGCTCCTTTTTTCCTCTATTGTCTTAATTCTAGAGAGGTTCTTTTTCTTCTCTGCTTGTTTCAAGCCCATTTTAGAACCATGATCAAATCAAATCAGCTCAATCATTGTTCCTAGATGGTGTCTGTTAATCTGCTCCATTATGACCACATTTGTCTTTCCTATAACTGACTGATTCACTACTTTCTAACCACCACTCCTTTTTAAGTGTCGTCTTCCCCATTTGAATGAAAGCTCCTTGTAGGCAGTAAAAAACACATACTCACACACACACACACACACATATACATGCATATATATATACACACATCTATGTATACACACATATATGTATACATATATAATTAATCACATACCCTAAATTGGGGACCATAATAGTATGACTAAAAGTAGGAACCGACACAACCAGAATTTCATAGGAGGCATAGTCCAACAAATAATCATAGGATCATAAATGTCACAGTAGATAGAGTGCCAGATCCCCAATCACAAGACTCATTTTCCTAAGTTCAAATCTGGTCTCAATCACTTACTAGCTGTGTGACTCTGGGCAAGTGACTTAACCCTGTTTAACTCAATTTTATCATCTGCAAAATGAGCTGGAGAAGGAAATTGCAAACCACTCTAGTACCTCTGCCAAGAAAATCCTAAATAAGGGTCACAAACAGTCAAACACAACTGATTGAACAGCACAGAATTAGAGCTGGAAGATATCTTGAAGGACATTGAGTCCAATTTCCCTGGAACCTGAGCCACAGTGAAATTAAGTAACTTGCTCAGCATCACATACCTAGTAAGTATCTAAGACAGGATATGAACTAGAAACTTCTTGACTCCAGGCTTAGGGCTCTATGCACTAGACCAATAAAACCCATAGCCTCAGATTTTTATGTATAAATCCCCAAAGTAAGATGAACTGGAGTTCTTAAGGCAAGAGAGGCACAGGTATTACTGACCCTTGGTAGGATGAAACCCATGACAGAAATATGACTCTAGAAGGGTAGGTCTCAATCAAAAGGAAAAAGGATTAGAAAGTTTAGAATGGGTAAGTAGTACTAATAGCAATGCAACAATCCAGGACATTCCAGAGGGATTTATGAGAAAGAATACTATCCATATCAAGAGAAAGAACTATGGGAGTAGAAACTCAGAAGAAAAACATCTGATTTATCACTCGTTTATATGGGTATATGGTTTGGGGTCTTGGTATTAAAAGATTACTCTATTACAAAAATGAATAATATGGAAACAGGTATCAAGTGACGATACATGTATAACCCAGAAAAAAAAAAAAAGAATGGGCAAGTAGCACTGTATTAAGGAGATACATTCCTGCAAGGAAATCTAGTAAACAGAGCATGGAATAATGGTGGAGAGTAACTAAGTACAGATCAACCCAGTTTGAAACAAAATGAATATCATCACAGTATACTATAGACCACCTGGACAGAAAGAGAAAACAGATGAGGAGCTTGTGAAATAGATCATAAGCTTAACAGTGAAGTATGATATAATAATGAGGGGGCATCTGAAAACCCTCACCTTCCTTCTTCGAATCAATATTGTGTATTGGTTCCAAGTGGTAAGGGCGAGGCAGAGTTAAACAGCTTGCCCAGGGTCACACAACTAGGAAGTATCTGAGACCAGTTTTGATCCCAGAACCTCCCATCTCCAGACCTGGCTCTCCATCCACTGAGCCACCCAGCTGCCCCCATGGAAGGATGAATGTTGTTCATCACAGTCTCCCAGGGTGGAACTATGAGCCAAAAGTTGCAAGATGGCAAATTCAGCTTGATGTCAAGGAAACACTTTCCAATAATGAGAGCTGTCCAGAAGGGCAATGGGCTACCTCAAGAGATTGTCCACTCATCACATTATAGAGATACAGTTTGAACTCATCTGTATCTTAATTAAACCCCCCATTCACCATTTGGTTTCAGTCTTCGAACCTAGATGAAATCTGCCACCATTCATTCCAGGCTCGAGTCCTTGCGGTGGCCCTTGCTGAGTGACTCTCATCAGGGTGTGCCTGTCTGAGAATCAGGCTCACACCTGGCCTTATCTTTAGCAACAAAGGAGACAGACTGAGAAGCAAAAGAGGTGGGGGAGAGGGAGAAGGGACATTTGCCAAAAATATGTAATAACTAAATGAAATCTAGAAACATTTGCTTTTCCCTAGATCTACCCCACTCCTCTCGCTCCTTACCTTGCCCTTATTTAACATTTGTAGAAGTGATCTTAAGTCACTTTCACAGGGATCCTTTCTTCTCTCTCTCACTGGAAGACGGAGTCATCCACTTCACTGGTTTTCTCTCTCCTATTTGTAGGATCACGCTCTGTAGGAGGTCCTGGACATAACTGGTCGGAGTTCATTGGCTTTTTGGAGTATGTGACAACCTTCCCTCAGGATCATTCTGCAAGAAGCACATTTTCTATAATTTCATTTCTAAAAAAAATCCACCAACCTATATGAACATATATATGTAAACACATATACCATATGTGTATATACTCATAGATAGCATGTTCTTTAATTTCTTAGAGGACACAGTTGCTTTCAGTTGTGTCTGACTCTTTGTGACTCCATTTGGGACTTTCTTGGCAAAGATACTAGAATAGTTTGCCATTTCCTTCTCAAGCTCATTTGACAGATGAGGAAACTGAGGCAGAATTAAGGGATTTGCCCAAGGTCACATAGCTAGTAAATGCCTGAGACCAGATTTGAACTTAAGAAGTTGTGTCTTCCTGATTCTGAGCACAGCACTGTGTACTATGGTGCCCCTATCTTGTGGGATAGAATCATAGTAAAGACCACAGTAGAACAGATTTTAGAAATCAGTACTTTGTTTTTGCATAGATTTTGAATAAATATGTATGTGTATATGATATTTCCCCCTCTATAGAATGAAAGATCCTTGAGGGCAGGGATTTGTTCATTTTGGTTTTTGTATGTTCATGACCTAGCATAGTACCTATGGCATTTAAGTAATTTCTTAACAAATCCTTGATTGGGAAAGCTAGGTGGCTTACTGGATAGAAAGCCAGGCCTGGATATGGAAGGTCCTGGGTTCAAATCTAACCTCAGATACTTTCTATCTATGTGACTGTGGTCAATCTGCTTAACCCCCATTGCCTAGTCCTTCTGCCTTGAAATCAATACTTGGTATTTATTCTAAGACAGAAGACAAGGTTGTGTTTTTTTTAATCCTCGTGGATTATTTAGGCATCTAGACCAACCCCTTAATTTTCCAGATGAGGATTTGAGCTCCAAAGATTTTAAGATCTAAGGCCATGTGTCTGTTTAGTGGAGGATCTGGGTGCAGAAGCCTGATCTCCCAGGTCTCAGCTACACTATGCCAAAGTTCTCTGACTGCATCCTATATAAAGTGGTCTCCTTTCCCCTGTTTGCTCTCTTTCTACCTACTTTTGAATAGTTTCCTTGGTCCCCTGCTCTCTCTTCCAGCCACCATCCCAGGCAGTTCTTAATTCTCTGCCTGGGGGCAGCTTCGGGCCACCAAGACTGTCCTTGGTTGGAAGGACTCCAGTGTTTCCAAAAGATTTAGTGAAACCCAAGGACTTAAAATTTATGAGGATGCAGGGTCAGCAGAATGGAATTTCAAAAGAACAAGCTGCCTCACCTCACTTACTCCATCAAATATGGGGATTTTTTCTCTTCTTCTTCATGCTAACCAGATTCTCCAGGGCAACAATTTATTCTCATTGTTTCTTCCTTAATCATTCTCCCACTCTTTACCATCTTGGTATCTCACTCCACTGAACTAGTTAAATTGTGGTCTCCAAGTTCACTAGTCATCCTGATCACCAAATGCAAGGACATTTTCAGAGGCCTCAACTTCCTAGGCTCACTTGACACTATTGAACCATTCCTTTTTCTGGAAACTTCCCACATGTGGTTCCCTTGACTCCAGTCTCCAGATTCTCTTACCTCTCTGGCTTGTCTTTCTTCATCTTCCCTTCCCCCCCCCCCCAATTCTCCTTTATTCTGGCTCATGAATGTTGTTTGGAGTAGCTGCATTCCTGTCACTCACCCCTTCTTTTCTCTTTCTTTTAACAATTTCTTTTTCTTTCTTTTAACAATCTACTTCGAGGGCTTCAAATAGCACGTCTGTGAGGCATACATGAGACAGTAGTAAGAGAATCAGTCAGAGATCCTGCCTGGACTGAGGAGCAAGGCAAGGAGAGAGAGAACAGGGTTAGTGCACCAGCTGGACCAGCAGAGGTCACCGCCTGGGTAATGATGGAAAATGCAGAGCAAATCTCAGCAGGCTGCAGGATGAGTGGGTTTTTTTTTTCCATCCTTGGCCTGTATTCTCATAGAAATACCTTCACTCCCTCCCTCCCTGCCCACAGCCTTGAATAAGGTGTATTTTATTCCAATAACAGCTTTTTACCTTTCAAAATAAAGATTTAGACAAATAACCCAAACAGCCCTCCCTATCTTGTTGAGTCTAGAGCCACCCAAACTCTCAGCTAAAGGTTTGGGTTTTATTTCTTTTAAATGCGGCTGCACCTACAGAAGAAAATGGGGCAAGAGCTATTGCTCTTGTTGATTGTCTCTCTCTTTCCTTCCTTCCTTCCTTCCTTCCTTCCTTCCTTCCTTCCTTCCTTCCTTCCTTCCTTCCTTCCCTCCCT
>NC_058133.1:460498418-460509316 GCF_016433145.1 Gracilinanus agilis
TTTCTTTCTTTCTTTCTTTCTTTCTTTCTTTCTTTCTTTCTTTCTTTCTTTCTTTCTTTCTTTCTTTCTTTCTTTCTTTCTTTCTTTCTTTCTCTATCTTTGTCTTTCTGTCTTTTTCTCTCTCTTTCTCTCTTCCATCTTTTTCTCTTTCTCTGGCTTCTCACATTCTGCTCACTATATCGCCCTCATCTCCCTATCTATGTCTCTATCCTCTTTCTATCCTCTCTCCCTCTCTCCTCCACCTCCCTTTCCTTTCCCTCCCTTCCTCCTTTACTCGCTTTCCTCCATTTTTCTCTCTCTCCTTTCCTTACCCCCTCACTCTGCTCTTGTCTCTATCTTCTCTCTGTGCACCTCCCTGTCCCTTCCACCTCCTTTCCTCTTTCTCATCTCCTTTTCTCCCTCTCCTTTCCTTACTCTCTCTTCACTCTGCTTTCTGTCTTTGTCCTCCTTCTGTCCTTTTCTCCCTCTTTCCTCTATATCTCCCCACCTCTTCTTCTCCCCCATCTCTCTTCCTCACTCCCACTCTGTCTCCATCGCTATTTTCTCCCTGTCCTCTTTCTGCCTCCCCTCCCCCTCCTTTCCTCCTTTCCTTTCCCCTCTCCCTTTCTCCTTCCCTTTCTCCAGTTCTCTCCCTCTCCCTCTTTCCTTATTCCCTCTTTACTCTGCTCTCAGTCTGTGTCCTCCCTCTGTCCTCTTTCTCCTTCTCCCTAACTTTCCCTCTCCCTCATCTTCCCCATCTCCCTCCCTCCTCACCCCCACTTTGTCTCCATCTCTATTCTCTCTGTGTCCTCTCTCCCCCCTCCCTCGCTGTCTCTGTCTCTCTTCCCCCTCCCCCCTCAGCTGCAGCTGTAAGCCTATCTTGTTGCATCTGCATTTCATGGTTCTGCGGTAGATGGCCTGTGATTTTCCTCTCCTGAGTCAATGAAGTCACCAGGAGCCGAGAAACAAAGCCCTGGCCAGAAGGCATTCTTTGGGGAAAGTTTCCTGCTGTCATTTTCTTAGGAGCACTATTGGGATGGGAGAGGGAATAAGCATTTATGTATTACCTACTATGTGCCAGGAATTGTGCTAAGTGCTTTTTTTATCAATATTATTTCATTTGGTCCTCATAACAACCCTGCAAGGTAGGTGCTATTATTATCTTTATTATCCTCATATCTAGTTGAGGAAACTGAGGCAGACAACTTGCCTGAGGTCACAGAGCTAGTAGATTGATTTGAAATTGTAGCTAGTTCAAATCCACTTACTAGATTTGACTGCATTTGAATTCAGGACTTCTTGACTCCAGGTCCAGAGCTCTCTCCATTGCACCACCAGCTTCTGCTTAGAACACTTAATGATAGTGCCCTGAAGCTGGAAGAGACAAAGGCAAAGCTGTCCTGAGGGAGGAAACCTCTTCCTTTCCTGATCCCAGACTTGTTGATTGCTAAAGCTGGATGGGATTTGAAAGACTGATTAATGTAATCCCTTCGTTTACAGGTGCAGAAACTGAGGCTGACAGGGGAAGCTTCTGTGGCTTAGTGTATTCACTTAAAAAAGGAAAATTTAGGAGGTAAATGAGCCACTATTTTCATATATTTGATAGGCTATCATATGGAAGAGGGATTAGATATGCAATACTTGGCTCTAAGAGGGCAGATCTAGGACTAAAAGGAGGCAAGAGTTCAGCTTGGTTTAAAAGAGAATTTCCTACCAAGGAAAGCTATCCAGCAATGCAGCAGAACAGTGGTGGTGCAGTAGATGCAATGGTAGACCTAGAATCAGGAATAGGCATCTTCCTGAGTTCAAATATGACATCAGATGCTTACTTGCTGTGTAACCCTGGGCAAGTCAGTTCACCCTGTTTGCCTCAGTTTCCTCATCTGTAAAATGAAGAAGGAAACGGCAAACTACTCCAGTATCTGCCAAGAAAACCCCAAGTGAAATCACAAAGAGTAGAACATGACTGAAAAACAACTCTACAGCTGCAATGGAGTGGGCTGCCTTGGGTGTGAACTCTGTTCCTGGGGGTATTGAAGCAGTGCCTAAATTTGTAGAATGCCAGATTCATATACAGGACAAGGAGCTGGACTGGACCACATCTACAGTCTCTTATAAAATGGAGACTCGAGTGATTTGTTTTTCATTGAATCAATCTCCCTCCCCCTTTCCCCTGCTCCATGGGGCACAACCACCCAATTTCCAGAGCTGTGAGAGGAGAAAATTCTAGCCTCAGCTAGAGTTTAAGCTACTGGTGGGCTGACTGTGTTTCATACTCTTTTGTAATTCCTGTAGTACCTAACAGAGTTCTGGGTACATGGGTACAATGCTCAATAATTACTCATTTGTTAATTGATTCCTATACTTGAATAGAAAGCAGGTAAGGAGAGGGATTCTCTTAATCCTCTATTAGGATTTCCTTCCTGTGAGTTAATTACAGTCAGTTTAGGTCTGTGGATTCAAATGGAGGCAAACAGATGCAGCAATTCCATCTTGTTATGAAATGAAGTAGAAATTATTCTTCTCTTTTGTAGTGCTTTTAGTACCCTTCCCCCCAATTCAGAAATACTACGTTATGTCCTCAGTTTCTACTTGGGGAATCTGATATTAGGAGGGAAGGAAGAAGTTTGATGAAATTTCACAGTGAGACCCAATCTGTGTTGGTGGTATTGTGGTTCCCCTCTGAGGAGACCAGAGTCCTTAGAGGCCAGTCCCTCTGCAGACTCCTCCTCTAATTTGGGACTTCCCAGACCTCCCTCTAGTGAATACATTCTGCTGAAAAGACTATTGGTAATGTCACCATCTGGGAAAAGGAGGATAGGCAGATGGGCACCCTGCAGTCACTGAGTATCTCTGGGGCCCCTGGGAAGGCCTTCTCCAACTCCTTCTAGTTATAATTTTCAGGATGTTCTGCTACTAGAGACTCTTCATGCTTCCAGGCACTGTCACTCCAGCCTGAGAAAACTTGCCAGTCCACCATGTTGACTGCATGTCTTTTTGGAGGACAAGGAGACAATACAACGGGATGGAAACAGCAAGAGGCTAGTAAATCAGGAGACCCAGGCTCTGCTTTAGGCTCAGCCATTCATCTGTTAAATCAGTGACTATGGCAAATTACTGACATATATATATACCAAGAGTAGTAAGGGCTAGACCAGTGGTTCCCAAACTTTTTTGACCTACCGCCCCTTTTCCAGAAAAAATATTACTTAGTGTCCCCTGTCACATACTATCACCACCCTCTTACAGTTATTCATTGCCCCCAAATGCACCTGTGGCCATTACTGCTCCCCTGGATCACTGCAGCACCCACCAGGGGATGATGGCACGCACTTTGGGAATCACTAGGCTAGACAATGGGGATTAAGTGCCTTGCCCAGGGTCACACAGCTAGGAAGTATCTGAGGCCAGATTTGAACCCAGGACCTCCCATCTCTAAGCCTGGCTCTCAATCCACTGAGCTACCCAGTTGCTCCCAAATTACTGAACTTCTTGGGCCTCATTTTTCTCATCTGCAAAATGGGAAAGATAAGAATACTTATGACATCTGTCTTTCTGGAAGTATTATGAGAATTTAATGAAGTAATGAACATGAAAGTACTTGGGGAAATACCTTGCATTATACAAATATAAGGTGTTATTATTCTAATATCTCTTTATTTACTTATTCTTAAAACCCTTATCTTCTGCCTTAGAATGAATACTATGCACTAATTCCAAGGCAGAAGAATGGTAAGGGCTAGGCAATGGGAGTTAAGTGACTTGCCCAGGATCACACAGCTAGGAAGTGTTTGAGACCAGATTTGAACCCAGGACCTCCCGTCTCTGAGACTGGCATCACTTAGCTGTCCCTATAATATCTTTTTTTAGTGTCAGTCATTCAGCATCCTGAGCTCATCACTCAGTGTACAGAGAGCTCTGTACTGTGCTTGGCTGTGGGGGTGGAAGGTGATAGAAAGGAAGGAGACAGAATAACTACAGCTTCAATCTATACAGTGCTCAAGGGTTGTGATGCTCTTTCACATGCAATGTGTCATTTAATCATCCTAGGAATCTTTGGAGTAGGAAGTGCAAATTTGGAATCATAGGATTTAGTGCTAGAAGAGAGCATGGTGATCTTATCATCTCCATTTTGCAGATAAGGGAATTGATACTCAGAGGAGATTCATTTAGGCACCCAAGGTCACATAATGGATAAATGGTATAATGGCAATGTAGATTTTATGAACTGCTTTTTTATTTTAATTCTATAGCTCTTGGAGGATTCTGAATCTGGGAGGTGAGAGAGAGAATACATATGTGTGTATTAATTGGGCAGTAGGTGGTGCCATACTGCATAGAGCACCAGGCTCAGTGGAGTCAGGAAGACTCATCTTGAGTTCTCAGACCCTGTGTAGCTCCAGACAAGTCACTTAACCCTTTTTGCCTCAGTTTCCTCATCTGTCAAATTAGTTGGAGAAAGAAATAGCAGACCACCCCAGTATCTCTGCCAAGAAAATCCCAAATGGGGTCACAAAGAGTCAGACACAACTGACAAATGGTTGGAAAAAAAGTGTATGAATGAAAAAACTATATGAAGCCATATTCTTAGGATTAGTTCTCAATATATGAAGCCAGATTTTAAGTTTAAATTTGTGTCTATGAACATAGAGGTTGTTGAAAGGTGCACCCAGAAAGACTTCTGGTAAATCTTGATCAAGCTTTCAAAGAAGGGAGGGACAGAATACAATAGGGATACGTGAGGATATCCTGAAATAGCTTCCATTTTGTAGGAGTTGTACTGGGCATTTTTAGTACTGGAAGAAAACAGATATTGAGTAGGGAAATGAAGAGGTCACTTAAACTGGGCCTACAGGATTTCTTCTGACCCTCCAACTTATTATTTTAATGTAACACTTTATTTTACATTTTTTTCAATTAACAAACATTTATTCCCCCCCCCCTCTACCATTTGAAGAATTCTGGTGACAAATATGAACAGCAGAACAAAACATTCTGCATTGGACGTGTCAAAAATAGGTTTCATTTTATACCTTGAGTCTGTAATTTTTCTATCAGTAGGTAAGTAGAATGATTCATCACTTATACTTTGGAATCATGAATGGTCATTGTATTTATCAGGATTATGTCTTTGAAAATTGTCTTCACAATGTTATTATTATTTTATAAATTGTTCTTCTATATCTCCCTACTTTACTGTATCAGTTCATTCAATTCTTTCCAAGTTTTTTCTGAAACTATTTTCTGCTTCATTTTTATGACACAATTAATATTCCATTACACTGATGTGCCATATTGCCCATCCACCCCTCTAACTGAAGGGCACCCTTTAGTTTTTAGTTCTTTGTCATTACAGAAATAAACTGTTTTATATATATATACATATATATATACATTACATGTATATATATGTATATAAATATGTATATATATACATATTTGTACATACGATCATTTCTCTCTTTCTTTGGTCTTTTCAAGGCATTTTTAGTCCTCTAAGATTTTCTGCATCAGAAGATCTGGGCCCAAGTCCTGGTTCTGTCACTTCCTGGACATATGGCCTTGGGCAAGTCATTGCTTTCTGTCCTTCATTTTTCCTATATGTAAAATGGGCATCCTAGTGAGAGATAATTTGGTGGAATGGAAAGAATGTTGGTTTTAGAGTCAGAGAACATAGTTTCTCAATGGCTTTATAATCTTGTAAAAGTCATGTAACTTCTATGGTCCTTAGCTTCCTCAACTATGGAGCAAAGAGGTTTGAATAGATGACCTCTGAGGTCCTTTTCCAGCTCTAAATCCCAATTCCTATTATCCTTTTAATACCTATTTTACAGGGCTGTGAGAAAAACACTGTAAACTCTGTAACATTATATAAATGTGAATTGTTGATAATGATGATGATGAGTGCTCACCTCTTAGAAGAAAGGTGAATTATGTATGTGGTCCAACATCTTGTCATGACCATGAACCAAGTGCAACAACATCATGTTCAGCACCATGGTCAGTATTAAGACGAGCACCATGGCTACTGACTCATGGTGATTGAGATGGAGACCAAGAGGATCTGCATACCACATGAGATACTAAAAGGTGATTTGAACCCACATTTTAGCCAGCAAGGTTTTTGCAGGGTATGATACACAGACCTTTTTTTCAATGTACGACTCCATTAAATTTAAATCTGGGAAAGAACTTCAGACCTCATATCATCCAAGTTCTTCATTTCATAGATTAGAAAACTGATGCCAACTTGGAAAGTCAAAGAACTCTCTCTACCAAGGGAGCTAGATAGATAGAGCACCAGATCTGGTGTCAGGAGGACCTGTGTTCAAAACTGGCTTCAGACACTTCCTAGTTGTTTGACCCTGGGTGAGTCACAAACACCAGTTGCCTAGTTCTTGCCACTCTTTTGTCTTAGAATTGATACTCAAACAGAAGGTAAGAGTTTCAAATAAGGTCGGGAGAAATGTATGATCACAAAAGATGGATTAGTCACATGAAGATGAACTGATATACCACCTGAATCTTCCATTGGCATCCTCATATTGTCAGAGAACCAATGAAGTTCCTCAGCACATTGGATGGGCCCCCTGTTTATGGTAATGGCAGAACAGTGCTGATAGGTTGTGACCTGAATCATTTGAAGTAATACCCAGATGGATGAGATTACAGATCCATTGAAATCACTGGCATGATTTCTTTGACTAGCCTTTGGTGCAATATTCTGTTAATGTCCTCAATCCCCAGACTTTACCCCTAGATTGTTCTTTCCCTCTAGAATTTTTAATATCTATTAATTACTTCACTCCTTTGAAGGAACCGGGCACAGGATAGCCTTAGCCTTTGGATTATGAATGTACTAACTTCTTGCCTTTCCATTGGCTTCCTGACTAATTATGACAGTTCCCATCTTTCCCTTAGTTTACCTCAAATATTTATTTAATGTGTTTATGTGTTTTTTCTTATAGAATAGTAAGTTCCTTGAAGGCAGAGATTTTTAAATTTTTGTCTGTGTGGCCCCAATATTTGTCATATAATAGCATGTAATATTACTTTGCATTTAATTAATGCTTGCTGATTGACCAAGTATGTAGGACAGTGATGGCATGGGTGGCAAAGATGGCAGGTAGAATGCTCTTTGTGGGCACTCACCACCCCACCCCAAATTTGTTACTAGAAAGGCAGAGGGACTCAGGAGGATCTGCTCCCCTCATCCTCTCCACCATGCCTGACAACATTTTTTCACTTCCCCTAGTGGCCCAATGGGAGTGCACAGGGGGTAAGGTCGGCAGTTCACAGGCAGCAGAGCTGGAGGAGAGCAGGGTGCTAGGGCCACTCCATTTCCCCTCTCTACACTCACTGAGGACATCCTTACTTCACCTGCCCCTCCACCCAGCAGCCCAATGGGAGCATTTTCTCCCTCCCATGTGTGTGTGTGGGGGAAGAGAATGGGGGGAAGGCAGGGCAGTTGGTCTGGGGGGTGGTGTCTGGCACTCCATCTCTAAAAGGTTCAGCATCACTGATATAGGACAAGAATTACCCTTCATTTTTCTTTGCATAGAAAAGGCATTAATAAGTGTGTATTTAGTAATTAAATTACCCACATTTTTCTGGCATGTTGGCTCATGTACAAATGTCTCAACCACAGTTGCTTTTCAAATACCCTGCTTTATTTTCCCAGGTCATCCATTTCACTCAAGGAAAATGATACATATTTGTGGAATTTTTTTTTGTAATTCTGAGATTGACATTCTCCCTGCCACCTGAGGATCATAAAAGAGCTGTAATGCTAGCCCAGTTTCAATGTTTCTGCCCTTTACTAGCCCCTGTGAATCATAAAAGCTTGATGAATCTTCTTAGTTCTGATTTAAATTCTCAATTCCAAAGATTTGACTTTAGAGAACACTGAGAACACCAGTCAAGAGACCTGGATTCTAGAATTGCTCTGCCTCTCAGCTGCTATATGACTTTGGACAAAGTAGTGACCTTCTTTGGGCCTCAAGCTCTTTCTATCCCGTATATCTCCTATTAATTTAATAATATGTAAATAGTTTAAATATCTGGGATCCCACTAAGACAGATCACATCTCCTCCACACCTGTACTTAGCAAACAATCTTCTTGAACCACTGTGCTTGAAACAACTTATCACCTGGTGGGTGGCCAACCTTCTGATGATAAGCTTTTTTGAACTAGGCTAGTCTATACTCAATGTTTTTTCTAGCTCCGAAGGCCCTTCCTGAGTTTGTGTTCTATTGGCATAATTAAATTCATCTTATTAATTTCAGCCCATCATTCTAACATGTTAAGATCTTTGTAGAGTTTGACTATCAAAAATCTAGAATGTTTCCTCTCCCTCCCAGATTTGTGTTATCTGAAAATCTGGTAAGCAATTTCTTTATTCAGGGGAATATGTATATATATTTTAACAACACAGGACTAAGGACAGATCCCTGAAGAGTTGACATTAATAGTAATTATTCTTTAGTTCTATGTTGTTGTTGAAACATTTTAGAAATCTACCTATCTGTATTATCAACTAGTTATACCTCCCCCACCTTGTCCTTGAAGATATCAATGTGAGGATTTGTCAAATTCCTTAATGAAATGCAGGCATGCAATGTTAGGCAGCTAGGGGGAGGCAGAGTGGATAGAGTGTGGAGCCTGGAGTCAGGATGACCCAAGGTCAAATTTGTCCTCAGACATTTACTAGCCGTGTGACCGTAGGCAAGTCACTTAACTTCTGTTAACTGCCTGCCTCTGTTTTCTGTTTTCTTTTTTTTTCTTTTTTTCAGATTACATGCTCTCTTCCTTTCTCACACCCCATCCTCCTTCCCAAGAAGGCAAATAATATTACATAGGTTGTATATATATAAATACATATATATTATCATATAATATAATAATACATATATTATCATATAATATAATAAAATAAATACATATATTATCATATATTTTCCTGTTATATTGTGAAACAAGACACATTGCTTATACTAGAGGAAAATTAATGGAGGAAATGAAATGAAAAAAATGGTATATTTCAATCTGTATTTGGATTCCATCTGCTCTTTCTCTAGAGGTAGATTGCCTTTTTCATCATGAATCCTTTGGAGTTGTCCTTCACTTTTCTTATATGTAAAATGGCTACAGTAAGAGCATCTGCCTCCTAGGATTGTTGTGAGGATAAAATGAGGTATATTTGTAAAGTGTTTTGCCAACCTTAAAAAGTACTATGTAAATGCTAGCTATACTTATTTATTATAGTAATATCACTGGGTTGGTTTGGAGTTAGAAAGACATGTATTAAAAGACCAGATCTGCCTCTGAAGTATCTGCATGGTGTTAGGTAAATCAGTGCATTTCTCTTAAGTTTCAGCATCCTTATCTTTATAACAGGAATAGTAACACCTGTTCTTCATCTCTTGGGGTTGTTGTTTGAATGAGCCAAGACTCACCGTACAGATAGGTGGCATAGTGAATAGAAAGCTCATCCTAGAGTCAGAAAGACCTGAGTTCAAATTTGACCTCTGACATTAACCAACCTTGTGAGCCTGGATAAGTCACTTAATTTCTATGTCTCTCAGTCTGATCAATTATAAAGTGAGGATAATAATAGCATCTCCTTTCCAGGATTGGAGTGAGTATAAAATGAGATAATATTTGTAAAGTGCTTTGCAAGCCTTAAAGAGTTAATATAAATGCTAGCTATTATTACTATATCAGATATAAAGTACTTCATAATATTGGAACACTATGGAAATGTAAATTATTACTATATTACTTCCTGTCTATTTTTGGGTATAGCCTATAGTCAGACCAATAGGGTATTATTATTGGATGAATGGATGACACATTGGTATGTTCCAAATGATGGACCAGAGCAGAACTTTTTTATAAATACAGAGCCCTTGGCAGAGACTCCAACTCTTTCCAGTGGTCAGAGATTTCTATCATTTTAGAAAGGTGGAAAGGTATGGATGCTAAATGGCCTTTGTGCCAGATGCCTTCCATGCTTGGGTCATGGGAGTGTTGGCTAAAATTTGCACTCAATCACATCTCACATCCTTCCAATTCTGAGATTCGGTGAATCTATGAATTCAGAATGAGAACATAAGTGGGATGAAAGGCCTTGTCTAAGGAGGGGCCCCTTTATTTCACCCAGGTGAGCCCCGGAGAAGTGCTGTTTTTGCATGTTTTCACCTTGTAAGCTGGAAATGTGGAGGCTGGTGGGCTATTAGTCATCCTGACATCTCCCTGAGTCTAAGAGTAAAGGAAGAGCCATGGCGCCCCAGTGTGCTGAGCTGAGCTGAGCTGGGGGAGGGAATGTGTACAGCTCAGAAAAGAAATTAGAAAACGAGGAAGGGAGAGTTTTACAGGCTGCAAATATGATTTGCAAGGCTCTAATAGCAGGAAACGTACATTCCATATTCTTATCAACTGTAGCACTGGCTTGGAACTCAGAAGTCATGACTTCTGGTCTCACATCTGCTAATAGCTCCCAATATGATCTTGGACACATCCTACTCTTTCTCGAGGCCAGAGTTTCCTCATCTACAAAATTATATCATTGAAAAAGGTTAGATATTAGAGATTTGAACATTTCTGAATATTAAGACCCTTTGTAATGGCAAAGCATTTTGGGGTGGGGTGCTTCCCACATGAGATTCCTTTACTATTAGCATCCATTGATTGGGAAGCATCTGTGGACTCAGTAATGCTTTTAGATGAATTTGTAATTTATTAATCACAACAACCACTCATACGCATTTGGAAAAGAGCAATAAATATATGTTGAAAAGGTTCTCTCTCTCTGTCTCTCTCTCTGTTGTCTCTCTGTCTCTCTCTGACTCTGTCTCTCTGAATCTCTGTCTCTCTCTCTGTCTCTCTCTCTGTCTCTCTCTCTCTCTCTCTCTCTCT
>NC_058133.1:460509924-460519924 GCF_016433145.1 Gracilinanus agilis
CTTCCTTCCTTCCTTCCTTCCTTCCTTCCTTCCTTCCTTCCTTCCTTCCTTCCTTTCCTTTCCTTCTTTCTTTCTTTCTTTTTCTTTGATTATTATTATATTATATATAATCTTCTTTCTTTCCTTCCTCCTTCCTTTCTTCCTTTCTTTCTTCCTTCCTTCCTTCCATTCTCCCTTCCTTCCTTCCTTCCTTCCTTCCTTCCTTCCTTCCTTCCTTCCTTCCTTTCCCCTTACCTTCCATCTTAGAATCAATACTGTGTATTGGTTCCAAGGCAGAAGAGTGGTAAGGGCTAGGCAATGGGGATTAAGTGACTTGTCCAGGGTCATCCAGCTGGGAAGTGTCTGAAGCCATATTTGAACCTAGGACCTCTTGTCTCTAGGCCTGGCTCTCAATCCACTGAGCCACCCAGCTGCCCCCTCTTATAGCTTTCTTGCTATACAGTTTCCCTCTCTGGTCTGTGAATGTGGGAGCTCCTCTTAGTATGGGCTCCTTGATAAAGCCTGGACTGGAACTGTTTGGGTGATTCAGAAAGCAGCACAGTGGGCAGCTCCAAAAAGCTTTGCTTCCTTTCATCTCATTGGTTAGGATAAGCCAAGAACCCCTTCAAGAATTTCCTCATAGGGAACAGTGACTCTAAGTGCCGTTGCAGGGCATCCCAGCCAAAAGGGATCTGTCGATGTCTGTCCTTCATTTCAACCACTCATGCCAGAGGCTCAGCAGGGCAGCTAATTGGTGCCTGATTGCATTCTTTTTATTTTTTTTCTGGGAGAAGCTATGTCCTCACAGCAGGCAAGTTTCTATAGTCATACTTAGACATATAGTTCCATCTATGATGAGCCACACATTGACTTCTTAGGGGAAATCAATTCAATTCATAACTTGTCCCATTAAGGATCCATTTCAGAAGCCTGCTTCATGAGAACTTGAATCTAAATATCCGCTGGGCTGTTCCCTCTTCCCCTCTCCCCACCCTCTCCCCCATCCAAGTCCAGCCTGTTCTATACATAGCTCTATATTGTGAAGGAAATCCAAGTCTATGTGAGGAAGCTGAAGGAGGAACTACTCAGTGAGATGGAACTAATGAAAAATTAAAGCTAATTGTTCATTAAAAGTCCTTTTCTATGACAGACAGGATTTTCTGGCCTGGGAGGGGAGACTAATAGGGGATGGTCCAAGGTATTATGAGTTTTTCCGGTGCTTCCTCAAGTGCTTGATGAGGAGGGGTCTGGAGAGGATGAGATGCTTCCTATGGCAGGAAGCCCAGCTGCTGTTTAGCCTGGTGTTTGGCATTGGGGTGAGCTTCCTTCTAGGCAGAGAGGGAAGGGTAGGGGCAGAAGAGAAGGAGGAGAAAAGGGAGAGTCTAGACTAAAAGGAGGCTCTGACTTGTAGAAATAAAAAAGAAAGCCCTGACGTACTTAGCAGTAAACTATCATTCCCCTCCAATGGTGTTCCTGCCCTGGTGAGAAAGAAAAGGAAAGGAAAGGGAAGGTCATGGTCACAAATACAGAATCACCTTCTGTTTTGTAAGACCAAAAAAAAAAATATGTCCTGACCTTCTCCCACAGTTCCTGGAGGCTGACAGTGAAAATTCCTTTTGTCCAAATATGTATATTTGAAAGTACTTTTTTTTGGTCTGGGACAGAAGTGATTGTAATAGAAATGCAGTCTCTGTGCTTATATTTATGCAGTTTTCATCAGAAGTACAAGAGACCTTATTCAGGCTTTATAACTGTACATACTTTTTGATCCTACAATACCACTACTGGGTCTATATCCTAAAGAGAAAATAAAAAAGGGGAAAGGATCTATTTGTACAAAAATATTTATAGCTGCTTTTTTGTGGTGGCAAAGAATTGGAAATTGAAGGGATATCCATCAGTTGGGGAATGGCTGAACAAATTGTGGTACGTGTTGGTGATGGAATGCTATTGTGCTCTAGGAAATGATAAGCAAGATGATTTCAAAAAAAGCTAGAAAGATCTTCAGGAACTGATGCAGAGCGAAATAAGCAAAACCGGGAGAAAATTGCACACAATAATAGCAATATTGTCAGCTGATCAACTATGAAAACTTGGCTACTCAAAACAATGCAATATCTGGGACAATCCTGAGAGACTTGTGACAGGGAATGCTCTCCACCTCCAGAGAAGGAACTGTTGGAGTCGGATGAATGCAGATCAAACAGACTATCTCTCATATCAGTGTATTTATGGGTTTATTTTGGGATTTTGATTTTGTATGACTGTGCTCTTACAACAATGACCAATATGTTTTGCATTAAAATAAATGAATAACTAATTTTTTAAAAAGGAGAACTTCTGAGATGGGATATCAAAAATAGAAAAGACCTCAGAATCTACAGGATGTCCCAAAGCTATTAAAACCCCCAAATGCATTAAGACTCTTGGGACACTCTATAGAAGAGAAAATGTCAGATTTTGATGGGATTTTAATACTGGCAGCTAGGAGGGATCTTAGTAATAATATAATTTACTCACTCCCTACATTTTATAGATGAGAAAAACGAAGCCTAGAAAGGGTGAATTACTTGTTCAAGATCACACAATGGAATTTTGTAGTAGAACTGCTACCTGAACCACAAAACTATGGAAGCTCCAAGATCATCTCCTCTAACTCACATCTAGACCAAAATGCTATCTACAATCATCCCAGATAAGGGACTAATAGAATGTTTAATGCCTGTTCCTTGAAATGACTTGGTTATCTAACTTTCAGCTGAAGGTCTTTAGCAATGACAGTACTATTATCTTCCCAAAGCAACTAGAAGGGAGGGTATTAATTCGGGGATTCCTCCCCATCAATATCTCTTCCCCCTGTGAAATGTGGACATACCTATTGGACTCTATGTTAGGCAAGTGGAGAATTAACAATTTGGGGTTGGTTTTCAGTGACTGGAGATTCTCCCATGATGATTAACTGCCTAGAACTTGAGAGGATGGTCTCTTGTCATAAAAACTGCCTCTTAAGGCTTATAACAGAGAGTAGCTGCTTGTTCTCAACCCTTTGTGGCCATCTCTTTTTTCCTTGCATCTTTTTTGGCACTCATTGTAATACCACTACCTGGTGTATCCCACAGAAGTGAAAACAAAAAGGGGGGGGGGGCTAGGACCTTCTTCTACGAAAATATTTATAGCAGCTCATTTGGGGGAAGTAAAGAAATGGAAATTAAGGGATGTCCGTCGTTTGGGTAATAACTGAACAAATGGTAGTATATGTTGGTGATGGTAAACATTATTGTGCTATAACAAATGATGAGCAGGATAATTGCAGAAAGCTGGAAAGAACTACATGAACTGATGCAGAGTGAAATAAGCAAAACCGGGAAAACATTGTACTCAGTAACAGCAATATTGCATGAAAATCAACTGTGAAAAATTAAGCTACTCTCAGCAATGCAATGATCCAGGACAATTCTGATGGACTTATGAAAAGAACACTCTCCACATTCAGAGAAAGTACTGTTGGAGTCAGAATGTGGATCGAAGCATACTATTTTTCACTTTAGTTTATTTGTGTTTTTATTTTGGCATTTTGGTTTTATATGAGTATTCTCTTACAAAAATGATTAATATGGAAATATGTTTTACATGGTAATACGTGTATAACTCAGATCAAATTGTCATCTCTAGGAGGGGAAAGGAAAGGCAAGGAGGAAGACAATTTAGATCTTATAATTTCAGAAAATTTAGTTAAATATTGTTGTTTTATGTAATTAGGAACATAAAATATAACCTCCTCCTAAGAAAATATGCACAGGAGCATAAAGGAAATAAATTATATTGGAATACAATTATCAAATTAAATGAAACAAGTTTATGGATTCCAGATTTAGAATCTCTACTCTAAAGAAAGGGGAATTTTGAATAGGATACCTCTTTGAGAAAGAATAAAATTGTTCATGGTTGGAGAATAGTAAAGGGGACCTATAGGAAGTCATTTCCAATTCCTTATTATGTCTTAGGCACTGGTTTAAGCACTGAGAATACAAGTACAAGTTAAAAGAAAGACAGTTCCTGTCTTCAAGGAGCTTACATTCTAATTGGGGAAAACAATGCCTACAAAAGGGAGGTGAAAAAGAAGGGACCAGTGCTGTCCAAAAACTTAGAATTGAAATCAAGAAAGAATAATGGGTGATTGTTCTGGGTCCTTTCTCAAAATGGAGGTCCCAAGATGAACTCACTAATAGGAAAAGAAGGTAACAGAGCCAGAAAAATGTTCTGAGGTGAAGTCACAGACATTAAGGGAACTTCTAGTTTGAAAAGGCAATTGAGGAATGGTAGCTAAACCTGGAAAGTCAGAAGCAGAGCCAGGAAAGGAATGAGGAAGGAAGGGACTTAGGTTTTGCTATTCTCTGCTATTACTGTCAGTGATTCAGACAGTGCAGGTTTGATGGGAAGGGGTGTTGCTTGTTCAGCAGCCCCAAAATGTGGTTGTCTCCCAGGAGGAGTTTATGAGCTATTTGAGTGTTTTATGTGTTCTCTGTATCTCCTACTGAGCTTCTGTGAGTCTTTAAGTGCCTTGTGTGTTTTCTTTATCTCTTTATGGGCTCCTTGAGTCCTTTGTGCTTTCTACATCTTGTGTGGGGTGAAATAAAAGCTGCTTATATCCAGTAATGATATTGTTATTTTGAATGTTTACACAGGAAATGAGACCCCTTTTGTTCACATACATGGAAAACTTTAATATAAACTTGCTGTTTTCAGTTGCGTTTGACTTTATGACCTTTTTTTGGAGTTTTCATGGCAAAGATAATGTAATGGTTGGTTATTTCCTTCTCTCACTCATTTTATATATAAGGACTACTGAGGTAGTCTGGGTTAAGTGACTTGCCCAGGATCACATAGCTAGTAAGTACATGAAGCCAGATTTGAACTCAGAAAGATGAATCTTCCTGATTCCAGGCGTGGTACCCTAGCCACTGTACCACTTAGCCACTCTAGCATAAGCTATGCCTAAACTATAGTTGGAAATTTTCCTGGATTTAACCAAGTGGGGTATAATAAATCAGAGAGAAAGTGACCTCCTTGGAAGAAGTCTCGGTGGAAGTCTCCAGGGATTTGGAGGCCCTGGGTCCCCATTTGCCCTGGGTCACAAAATCTATTCAATTTTTGTACAATTCTAATTGATGGGAAGCTTTTCCTTATATGCTACTGAGATTTGCCAGACTGTAACTCCCATCATTGTTCTATGTCTTTCCCTCTGAGAGCAATTAAAATAAATCTAATCCTTCTCCCATATGACAGCCCTTCAAATACTTAGAGGCAGCTGTGATGTGCCCCCTCTAGTCTTCTCTGATCCTGCTGAAAAAAATCTTCATTTTCAGTCTCTTGATTGCCAATATTTTTTCCATAACACGTGTATTATATGTGACTTTTAAGGTAACTTTGATCTCTGATAGCTTAATGGTTCTTTGAGAAAAAAAAACTTTCTTCCAGGGATGATGGAGGTATGCAAAGTGACCATGTATTTAGAGAGCTTCCCATTTGGATGGTGTCATGGAATTTAAAGTGTCTTGTCTGTGTACCCTCCTGGCAAAGGGTCTTGAGTTGGCCTTCTGGTCCAGGTCCTCTGGGAAAAATTTTGAAAGTCTGATGCTGATCTCACCGAAGGCGAGACCTGAATGCACAGAGAAGGTCCCTAGCCTTGGAAGAAAATGATTTCTTCCTGTCGTTCTGAACTTCACTGTTAGAAATACCAATCCTTCTTCTCAAACTCCTCTGCCTAGCAGACCAAAAGTGGTCAATTCACAGATGGTTGCTGTCTGATCAGGCCTTCACCTAGGAAAGAGCTGGGCTCTAGTGCTGACTCAGGAGATGTATCTGAAGTCAGGTGGAGGGTGGGAACAGCATGGGGCAGCTGGGGACCTGCTGAGAGCTTCTCATCTCTACACCATCAGCACCGTTCCCTCTGACCCCCAGTCAACTGAACCTGAAGGGAATTTTGTGTGCTAACAGAAACAAAAAATTTCAAAGGCTAAAGGAACTGGGATTTAGGCCAGAGAAAGAAGATATAATAGAAGAAGAAAGAGGAAGGGACCTTCAAATAAGAGCTTGTGAATGATTGTGGAATGTCAGCCCTGACACGAGCCTTAAAAAATATCTCCACTAATTTTTCTCATTTTATGGATGAGGGAAGTGAGACCAAGTGACATGAGAGAAGTGACTTACCCAAGGTCACATAGCTAGTAAATATCAAAACAGAGAGTCAAACCTAGGTCTCCTGCTCCCCTATATTGGTGTCTTTCCATTGCTCCACATTGTGAACTTTGTAGTGATAGAAAGCCTGAATACTTTATCTTCTTTCTTTTTATATCCAATTCCAAAATTACTCTCTCCCTCCATCCCCTTCTCTGTCCATTGAAAAGGCAAGAAATACGATACTCATTATACATGCGAAGTCATGCAAAATACATTTCAGCATTAGCCATGTTCCCTCACTCCCACTCCCAAAAAGCAAGGAAAAGAAATATGCTTCAAACTGCATGCTGGAACCATTGATTCTCTGCCTGGTGATGGATAGCGATACTTCATTTTCATTGATGATAGGACAATAAGAAATGAGTTAACATATAATGAGAGGTTAGATCCTGGAAGATGCCATGGTGGTGTGAATCCATGGAGATATCTATGGCCAATTTCCTGTTGGGATGGTTTAGGGTTCCAAAGCAGAAGAGCAGTAAGGGCTAGGCAATTGGGGCTAAATGACTTACCCAGGATCACACAGCTAGGAAGTAGCTGAGGTTAGATTTGAATCTAGGACCTCCTGGACCCAAGCCTGGCTCTTTTCCTTCTGAGCCACCTAGTTGCCCCCAATTCAATTGAATTTAATAAGGAACTACTACTATTAAGATACTACTATGTGCCAGCCAAGGTCTGACCTAAGTTCTGGGAATACAAAGATATAAATTAAAACATTCTCTGCCTTCAGGGTATTTATGTTTCTACTTGGGGAAACAACATGTACACAGATAAACAAATAGGAAGTAGTTTCAGGAGGGAGGAACTTACACATGAGGAAACCAGGAGAGATTTCTTGCAGGAAGGGGTGCCAAAATTGACCCCTGAAAGAAAGTAGGGATTCTAAGAAATAAAGATAAGGAAGCATTCCCCCAAGCTACTATGAATCCAGTGATGCTTTTAAATTTAAGTAATTTATTATTTAATTCATAATATTTATATTATTGTATATACAATTTTATTTATTAATCACAAAGCATCTGTATATGTTTGAAAATATAGTAATACATATGCTTGTTGAGAGAGGCAGCATAGCTTAATGGTTAGAGAGCCAACCTTGGAACCAGAAGACCTGAATTTGAATTAATAGTGTCTAGCACATACTATTTGAATGATTCTGGGAAAGTGACTTTACCTCTAGGTAATTCCCCAAGACTATAAATTGTGGAGAAGGTGCCTAATTTACATTAGTAGAGGAACTTTCCTCATCCAAAGTTCTCTACTCTAATGAAACTATATGTCTAGTTCCTATTCCTTGTATGTACTAGACATTATTAATTTACTCAACAAAATCAAACAACCAATAAACATTGTGCCAGGGACTGCGCTAAGCACTGAGGATACAAAAAAAGACAAGAGAGTCTTCAACCTCAATGAGCTAATAAACTAGTGAGAGAAATGACAAATAAATATATACAAACAAGCTAGATACAAGATAAATAGCAAATCACCCAAAGAGGGAAGGCATTAGAAATGAGAGGAACTGGGAATGGCTTTCCCTAGAAAATGAGATTTTAGTTGGGACTTATGGAAGCCAGGGAAGCCAGAAGGCAGAAATGAGGAGAGAGGGCATTCTAGGAATGAGGGACCAGAGAAAATGTCTAGAACTGAGAAAGTGTTTTGTTGGTAGAATAGCCAGAAGACCTGTGTCACTGGATCAAAAAGTACAAGTTGAGGCATAAAATGTAAGAGAACTTGAAGGCAGAAGGGGGCTGGGTTATGAAGATCTTTGAACACCAAACAGAGTATTTTGTGTTTGATTCTGGAGGCAACAGAAAGCCACTGAAGTTCATTGAGTCGGAGGTGAGGGAGTGGTAGAGACTTGGTCAGGACCTGGACTTTTGAAAAATCACTCTAGTGGCTGAAGGAAGAGTGGATTAGATTGGGGAGAGCTTGAAAGCAGGCAGACCCACCAGCAGGCACTAAAGCTGGGGCAGCATCAGAGGAAAGAAGGGGATAAAATGAAGA
Source organism: Gracilinanus agilis (assembly GCF_016433145.1). Lineage (NCBI taxonomy): Eukaryota > Metazoa > Chordata > Mammalia > Didelphimorphia > Didelphidae > Gracilinanus > Gracilinanus agilis. The sequence goes on from NC_058133.1 coordinate 460,518,151, forward strand.
GATGCTGCAAAAGTAAAATTGACAAGTCTTGAAAATAGTTTGAATAAGGGGAGATGAGAGATAATGAGCAATTAAGGCTGTGGGCCTGAAGAATTGGGAGGATAGTTTTGCTCTTTACAATAATAAGAAAAGTAGGAAGGAATATTTTAGGGGAAAAGATGAGTTCTATTTTGATTATGTTGGGTTTGCAGTGTCTAAAAGGTAGATGGAAATGCATGAGTGGAAGTCAGCAGAGAGCCTGGGGAAGGAAAGGTAGATTTGAGAATAGTCATGATAGAGATGGCAATTGAGTCCATGGGAGCTGCTGAAATCACTAAAGGAAGGAGGATAGAGGGAGATAGAGGAGAAGAGGGCCCCGGCAAAACCCTGTTGTACATCTTTGGTTAGAGGTCATGATCTTTTTTTTTTTAAACTCTTACCTTCTGTCTTAGTATCAATTCTTAGAAAGAATGGCAAGAGCTAGGCAATTGAGGTTAAGTAACTTGCTTAGGGTCCCACAGCTAGAAAGTGTCGGAGGCTTGGTTTGAAGCCAGATCTTCCCAACTTCAGGCCTGTCACTCTATTCACTGTGCTATCCAGCTGCCCCAAGAGGGCATGATCTTAATGAGGATCTAGCCAACTATATTGAGAATGAGCTGTCAAGATAGGGAGGAGGAGAATGTGTCCTGGAAACCCTGAGATAAGAGAGTATCAAGTCGGAGAGAGCGATCAATGGCATCAAAGGCTACCAAAGAGTCAAGGAGAATGAAGATTGAGAAAAGGTCATTTAATTTGGAAACTAAGAGATCATAAGTAGCTTAGAAGAGGACAGTTTTGTTGGAATGATTAAGTTGGAGGCTGGTTTATAATGAATTAAGAAGACAGAGGAGAGAAAATGGTGGTATTGATTGTAGATGGCCTTTTCAAGGAGTTTAGCCACAAAAAGCAGAAACAATATAGGATGATAATTGGAGAGGATGGAAGAGTCAACTGAGAGCTTTTTTAGGACTGAGGAGACTTGGGCATGTTTGTAGGCAGTAGTGAATGAACCAGTAGACAAGGAGATTGAAAATAAGTAATAGAGTATGATAGAGGAAGCAGCCTGTTGGAGAAAATGGAAAGAAATGGGATTATATGAGCAGGTAGAAGGGTTAGCCTTCCTTAGGGGTAAGGTCACCTCATCATGTGGGACAGGGGTAAAGGAGTAGATGGTGGTAGAAGGTACTAACTGATGGGAAATGAGGAAGAGGAGAAAAGATGGAACTCATGGCAAATGACTTTAATCTTTTCTGTAAAATATAAGACAAGATTCTTAGAGAGAGGAAGGGGCAAAGGGGGAGCCATGGGAGGTTTGAGGAGGGATGCAAATGTTTGGAAGAACCACTGTTGAGAGTGCTATAATGATTTGATAAGAGATATAGTAGGATTGTCCAGCAGCAATGAGGGCTCACTATACAACATAAATTTGTGGTGGACCCACTCAGAATAGTTGAATGATTTCCCCCTCCACTTTCATTCAGCAGCATTTGTATAAGAGAAAAGGCAGCTAATTGGTGGGAGTGATTCAAGGTTGAGGCTTGGCAGGGTATAGGATTCAAGAGAGGAAAACACACCTTACTACCTGACATACACTCTTCAATCCAGTAATACTGGCCTCCTGGCTATTCTGCCATCAAGAAACTGAGTCTCCCAGTTCCAGGCATAGAATTGAATTGGTATGCTAAGGAGTCAAGATAGGTAAAAGAGGAGAGAGTAACTATGTAGGAAAGATGGCTTAGAAGAGACCTGAAGGGTC
>NC_058133.1:460522424-460532653 GCF_016433145.1 Gracilinanus agilis
TTTCAAATGACAGCACGGCTTTCAAGTGATATCACTTCAGTGTTGCCTCCTGCATGAATCCTTGTAATCAGAACGATCCTTCCTTCCTTCTTGAATCTTGGCAGGGCCCTGACTATTCCTCTCATGCATAGATCGTGTCTGATTGTGTATATCTCTTTGTGTGTGAATCATATTCCCCTCAGAAATGGCAAGTTCCTAGCATCATTCCCTGAACATAGCAGGGAATAAATGTTTATGGAACGATTGAACTGCCATTCTTTCAGATAAGAAACTTGAACCTCCAAGAGGTCGAATCAATCAATCAACAAATGTTAATTAATTAAACCTGGCCTACTAAGTGCCTGGTACTGGGGGAGGTTCAAGGAAAAATGAGGCAGTTCCTGCTTTCAAAGAAGCTCTCTTCTACTGGAGGTGATGAAATGTATACATATAAATAAATATAAAATACATATGAGGTAATTTCCAGGCCAGAGTACTAACAACTTGGGAGAAGGTGGTCAGGAAAGGCTTTGCAGAGGGGGCTTTGAAGGATATTTCTTGATTCTTGATCTTGATTCTAAGATTCTTGAGATGCAGAAATGGGACATCTCTGCAAAGGCATGGAGACTGGAGGAGGATTGTTGTGTACTAGGAATAGAAAGTAGATCAGTCAGCCAACTAGCATTTCTTAAATGTATACTATGTGCCAGGCAGTGTGCAAATCACTGCAGATAGATCCAAAGTCAGGCAAAAAAACAAAACAAAACAAAACAAGACGAAACAAAAAACAACAACCACCCAGTCTTCGCTATCAAGGAGCTCACAGTCCAAAGGGGAAAACATGCAAACAATGTACATACAAGATCCATAAAGGTAAAATTGGTTTCAAATCTGGCTTCAGATACTTCCTAGCAGTGTGATCCTGGGCAAGTCACTTAACTTCAATTGCCTAGACTTTACTGTTCTTTTTACTATACTTACTATTGATTCTAAGACAGAAAGTAACGGTTTTTAAAAAAAGAATATTGTGTACTTAAAGGAGATTGATGCATAATGATCCTGGAAAATCAGGCTAGTCAGGTTATAAAGGGCCCCAAATGCCAAAAAGAGAAGTTGGCATTTTATTAGAAGCAAGAGGGAGTCATTAGAACATTTTTTTTTGATGAAAGAGTGGCAAGTTTGAACCTGTGTTTTAGGAATATCAGTTTGGCAGGTGTAGGGAGGATGGGGCAGACATATTTGCCAGGCATGGAGTTAGGAAGACCCCAATTCAAATCTGGCCTCAGATATTTCCTAGCCGTATGGACAAGTCACATAACTCTGTTTGCCTCAGTTTCCTCACCTGTCAAATGAGCTGGAGAAGGAAATGGCAAATTGCCCCAGAATCTTTACCAAGAAATCCATAAATGAGATCATGAAGAATCAGATACTACTGAAACGACCAAACAACAACACAGAGAATGGACTAGAGAGGAGAGAAACTTGAGATAGGGAGACCAGTTAGGAGGCCATTGGAACAGGTCAAGGGAAAGGTGATGAAGGTCAAGGTGTGAACTATCTCAGGTCTAGGATGAGTGGAAAGAAGGGAATAAATTCAGGAGATACTGGGAAGGTAATTACTAAGACTTTGCAGTTGATTAGAAATGGCTTGGGGTGAAGGAGAAAAAATGAAAAATTAAGAATGACTTTGAAGTTTCTGACCTCAGGAAGTGGAAAAATGATACAAATAAGAAACTTAGAGAAGAAGGGTGAGTTTTTTGGAAAAGCTCAAAAGTTCTGTTTTAGACATGTTGCTCACACAGGTAGACTGTAGGGAAGCTAAGATGAGAACTCAAAGTTCCTAGCTCCTAATCCAGGGCTCTTTTCATTTCATCCCCCACCCCCATATCCCCATCCCAGGAGGACTGAGAAAGGGAAGTTTGAGCTAATGTTCCTTTGATGTCCCCCAGCAGCAATAGGAGTCAGAAATAAGAGGTCAGGCTTGCTGTTGGAAAGAGGGCCAGGCCTCTAATCAATCTAGGCATCATTTATTTATAAACATAGAAGCTTGAAGATGGTACAAATGGGCCGAGGCAGAAGAGGTGGGGAGAAAGGAGGAGGAAAAAGCATAACTCATTTCTGAGAGGGAATCAGATGAGCCCTAGAAGAGGAAAGGGATGAGATTTAGAAAGCTTTCCTGGACCTGGGGCCTGGGACTGGACCTGGGCCTGGGCAGGGCAGGACAGGCAGAATTCTATTTCTTCTGATTGATGGAGCAGCCTCATATTGTTGTTCCTCTGCATTATGTTCTTGTAAAGAAATATGATTTAGCTTCACTCACCAATAAAGACATTGATTTGACTGGAGAGCTATAATGAACAGGATGTTGCCTTGTTGGCCAGAGTGTAAAGAGTGGCTTTGGCCTTTCTCCAAAATGCACCATATTTGAGCTGGTTTTCAGGGGCTGAGCAATCCTGTCTGGTCTTCATAGAATCACAGAATCTCAGACCTGGAAAGGACTTAAGTGGCCTTCCAACCCAATCCCAACCCGAAAAGGCTCCCCTCTACAACAAAATCTACTGGTCATCTAAGTTTGGTTTAAAGACATCCAAAGAGGGGAAATTGCTTTTTTCTCAAGGCAGCCCATTCCACTTTGGAATAGCTCTAATTATTTGGGAAGCCTACTTTTGCTTCTTTGTAGGCAATTTCTACCCATTGTGCCTCGTTTTGTCTTTTGGGTCCATTCAGAACAAATCCTTCTTCCATGGCCCTTCAACTACAGTCTCTTCAGGCTCCTCTTCTTTGGGTTAATCATCTCCAGGTCCTTCAACTCATCCTCATATGGCATGAACTTAAGATCCTTAACCATCCCAATTTCCCTCTTCTGGATACTCTATAACCTATTGATAACCATCCTAAAATGTGTTTCCTAGAACCTGACACAATGCTCTTCACATATGAACTTAATCAGGGCAATAAAACACCATACTACCATTTCCTTATTCATGGAAGCTCTGTCCTTCTAAATTCAAGACTCTCCATGGCTTTGCTTATGCTTCCTACTCAGGAAGTCCTTTAAGCCAGTGTTCAGAAGAAGATGACCAAGAGAAGGGTGGAATCTTCTGTTTCAATATGATGGGTACCAACCAATAAAAGAGCAACTGACTCCAACCCTTTGTACTAGCCATCTTCCATATCTAGAATGCTTTCCCTCCTCTACTCCATCTCTTGACCTCCTTCAGGACTCAGTTCAAATCTCACCTTCTATAAGAGACTTCCTCGTATCCCTCATTGCTAGTGCCTTTCCCTCTGAGATTGCCTCCCATCTACACTGTATATATTTGTATGTTTGCATATTGTCTCTCCCTCTAGAATGTGAGATCTTCAAGAGTAGGGATCATGGTGAGTTTTTTTGTCTTCCTTTGTATCTCCATTGCTTGGCACAATGTCTGGCACATAAATGCTTGTTCTCAGATACTTTCTAGCTGATCGACCCTAGGCAAGTCATTTAACCCCAATTATCCAACCCTTACTACTCTTTTCCCTGGGAACTGATGCTCAGTATTGATTCTAAGACAGAAGATATAGCAGTAAAAATATAAATACTAGTTGAATTAATACATGTTTGCTGATTGACACCCTTAGAACAACATAAGCCAAATAACTGGATCTCTAGAACCTCTTTGACCCTCTAGCTCTTCCATTCAGAAGACTTCCCACATAGGAGTCACTCAAAAACTTATTGTTCATATGGTAATTAATTTGAGGGGAAATTAAAGAAATTCCCATAAGAATTCGGTCTGAATCATCTTCATAGGGGACTGAATGTAAACTTATTCAGCCTGTTATACCTAACCTCTCCCAGATTATTCCACCTAGCCTTCTGGTTGTCCAGTTTTACCATCTTACTATCTACTTTGCATGAACTTACACCATAACCTCCACCCCTTCTCTTCTCCCTGTAGGTAAAGTAATTAAATCAATAGTACTATTATTTCAGGAATGGGTATGTCAGCTGACTAGTTTCTGGCCTTTTTTGGCAAAGATACTGGAGTGCTTTGCCATTTCCTTTCCCAGCTCATTTGACAGATGAGAAAACTGAGACAAACAGGGTTGTGACTTGCCCAAGGCCACACAGCTAGCAAGTGTCTCAGGCCAGATTTGAACTGGGGTTTTCCAGAGTCCAGGTCTGGTACTCTATGTACTTCACCATCTAGCTGCCCCTATCTCTCCCTCTAATTTGAGTTTAATCGTGTTTTTTCTGCCCTTTTTTTAATTTAAAATTTTTTATTTAGAATATTTTTCCATGGTTACATGATTCATAATCCCCCCCTCCCCTGCTCTCTCCTCCCTCCTCCCAAAGCCAACAAGCAGTTCCACTGGTTTATACATGTATCATTATTCAAAACATATTTCTATGATATTCATATTTGCAGTAGAGTGATCCTTTAACATCAAAACCCTAATCAGATCCCTATTGCACTATGTGATTGAGCATATATTTTTCTAATGCATTTCTGGTTCCATAGTTCTTTCTCTGGATGTGGATAGCATTCTTTCTCACAAGTTCCTCTGGATTGTCCTGAGTCATTGCATTGCTGCTTTTTCTACCCCTCCCCCTTTTTTTTGATAGCCACTTTCCTAGAATGAGGAAATGGAGGAAAACAGGTGAGTGAAGAATCTTGCTTTCTCTCTGTCGTCTGTTAATATCAAACCATCTGGTCTAAGCAGGGAGCCTAGTTCCTCTTTGCTCATTTTCTTGCTCTAAGTACAGCTGAAAGAACCTTTTCTGTTGTCCTTAGCACGCAAATGTTTGAAGTCATTTGGGGCTTTAAAAGCTTTCCAGATAATCTTCTTACAGATTCCAACCATTCTCACATTTTTCCCTGGTTTCCTACCCTTGCTTCCACCTCTGTTTATTCCCCATCCCAACCCCAGCTACAACCCTAACGTGATTGCGTAGGATAGTTCCATTTGCAGCTATACTGGTCTCTTTATATTCCCCTCTATTTTCTTCATCATTAAAATCTTTCAGAGCTATAACCATGGTGGGCTGACTGGGCCTTTGCTTCAATTTAGAAAATTCTAAAAGCACTTTTAGTTCTTCACTTATGTAGAAACAACAGAGCTTAACGACTAGCTAGCAAAAAATTAGTTAAAAATAGTTTCTAGATGGCTTGTTTCCTAATCCCATCAGGGTAGTATCTTAGGTAGACTCTGCTCCAGTCCAACATTTCCCCACAGAAGCCTCTAGACTTCTGACTATGACTGCCCCAGCAGTGGCTACGCAATTGACACTGGTTTAAAAAGCCATTTTAACAGTATATATCATGAATCAAATATGCCCTTGGCAAACCTAGGTTTGGTTTGTGCCATCTCAGATGCAAAAAATGAACATTATATATTTGGAAATTATATTTTCAGGTCTTGGGCCTTAAGGTCATATCTATATTTTTCCTGAAATTTTTATTTATTTATTTAGAATATTTTTCCACAGTTACATGATTCATGATTTTTCCCACCCCTCTTCCCTCCCCCTCCCAGAGCTAACAAGCAGTTCCACTGGGTTATACACAATCATTGTTTAAAACCTATTTCCATGTTATTCATATTTGCAGTAGAGTGATCTTTTAATGCCCCAAACCCCAATCATATCCCCATAGAACCATGTGATTGATCATATGTTTTTCTTCTGATTTTCTGCTCCCATAGTTCTTTCTCTGGATATGGATAGCATTCTTTCTCATAAGTTCTTCTGGATTGTCCTGGGTCATTTCATTGCTGATAGAAGAAAAGCCTGTTACATTTGATTGTTCCACAATGTTTCAGTTTCTATGTACAATGTTCTCCTGGTTCTGCTCATTCCACTCTGTATCAATTCCTCACATAGAAAACAATGCAACCAAAATTAGAAGGAAAGCAACAAACTGAGAAAAAATGATAACAAAACTCTCTGGAAAAGGTTTAATTTCACAAATATATAAGGAACATTTTTATCTTAAAAATTTCAGGGATCCTCCAGTTCACCATTCCTTTCAGCACAATAGTATTCCATCACCATCAGATAACCATGATTTGTTCAGCTATTCCCCAATTGAAGGGCATCCCCTCATTTTCCATTTTTTTGCCACCATAAAGAATGTGGCTATAAATATTTTTGTACAAACATTTTTTATTATTATCTCTTTAGGGTACAAACCCAGTAGTGGTATTGCTGGATCAAAGGGTAAGCATTCTTTTAAAGTCCTTTCCACATGATTCCAAATTGCCCTCTAGAATGGCTGGACCAAGTCACAACTCCACTAGCAGTGTAATAATGTCCCAATTTTGACACATCCCCTCCAATATTTATCACTTTCCTTTGCAGTCATATTGGCCAGTCTGCTAGGTGTGAGGTAGGTGGTACCTCAGTGTTGTTTTGATTTGCATTTCTCTAATCAGGAGGGATTTACTTTTTCATGTGATTATTGATAATTTTTATTTCTTCATTTGAAAACTGACTATTCATGTCCCTTGACCATTCATTGATTGGGTAATGGCTTGATTTTTTGTAAATTTGCAAATTTTGTAAATTAAAACCATGTATAGTACCATTGGTTCAAGCAATGGAGAAATTTTGAGTGCTGAGGATAAATTCACTTACCTTGGCAGTATACTATCCAGAAATATCCACGAAGCTGATGAGGTTGATGCACACATTTCCAGAGTTAACTCAATGTTTGGGAGGCTCCTAAATTAAGTGTGGTATCAGGAAGCCTCCCAAACTGAAGATTTACAGAGCTATTTTGATAACTTCATTGTTGTATGCCTAAAAATCCTGGATAGTCTACCAGCATCATGGTAGAAAATTGAATTGTCTTTAGGAAGAATCTGAAGAATTATTTTAATAAATGTATCTCAGTATAATTAGTTTCTTTGTCATCTTATGAATTTTGTTTTAGACATTTAACATTATTCTGAGACTTCACCAGATTGCCAAAGGGATGATGATCCTCCAAAAGGGAAAGAACCCCTGCATGACAGGTTTTCTAGTCAAGTTCCTTTATTTTATATGAAAGCTAAGCCCTAGAAAAATAAAGTGACTGACCCAAAATCATAGTAAGTGACATAGTCAGAACTCAAACCCGGGGTCCAACTCTACTGACTCTAAAAGTATAAGTGGGAGAGGCATTTGTTAACACAATGAATGGAGAAGAACCAGACCTGTTGATGGGAAATCCTCAATTCAAATATGATCTCAGACATTTACTAGCTGTATGGCTCTGAGTGAGTCACTTAACCTCAATTTCCTAGCTTTTGCAGATTTTCTGTCTTAGAATGGATACTTACTGCCTCACAGTGCTTGGCCAATGATTGTTGTTGTTGTTCAGTCCTGCCTGATTCTTTGTGACCCAATTTGGGGTTTTCTTGGCAAAGACACTTCAGTGGTTTGCCATTTCCTTCTCCAGCTCATTCTACATATGAGGAAACTGAGGTAAACAAGGTTAAATGACTTGCCAAAGGTCCCACAGCTACACAAATCTGTAGTCAGATTTGAACTCACGAAGATGAGTCTTCCTGACTCCAGGCCTGGTACTCTACCCATTGCCTATCTAGTTTGTTTGTGATTAGTAGGAGGGATTGAGGCTAGAGAAAAGGAAGAACTTCTACAAAGGCAAAAGTCACAGGACACTTGGACATTTGAAGGAGAAGACAGGTTCATCAGTTCATTCATTTATTCAGGAAATGATTTAAATGTACCTATTACCCCCTGGACTCGATGCTAATTGTTGGGAAACAAACTGAAATAAGACAATACCTTTGCGGCCAAGAAGTTTATCTTGTGGTACAAAAATACTTCTAACAAGAAGGAGATACAGAGATGTATGAAAGACTCAAAGAAGGAGGGAACTCGTCTAGCTCAGGGGGTCGGGGAAGGCTCCTTGTAGCATGGAGCTGAGTTGGCTTTGAAGGAAGGGTAGGATTTCAGTAGGTGGAGATGGGTTTGGGTGGGGATCCACTTGAGATATGGGATACAGATGGCATATGCAAAGGCATTCAGATGGGAGAGGGCAGGATGAGATTGGGGAAAAAAACTAGCATCAAAGTTTGGCTGGAACAGAGTGTGTGAGGGGGAGGTGTGTGAGTTATGGCTAAAAAGGTAGGTAGAAGCCAGATTGCAGACAGCCTTGAATGCCAAGCTAAAGGGTTTATATTTTATCATCTAGACCAATGATCTCCAAACTTTTTTGACCACATACTTCTAGCAGTATAAAAATGTTAAGCATATAAAAGTTATTTACTATTTATGTAAGGTCTTTCTATATATATCTATGTGTAATTTACATTTAAATCTATATAAATTTCTTATATAAATTTTCTATTGTATTAATGCTATATATATCTTAAAACAAAAACAGAAATAAAATTATTAACATTAAAATTTTAATTTAATTTAATTTAAAATAAAATTATGATTTTATTTTATTGATAAATGGCAAAAATTATTTACTCTTACTGAAATATTATCAATTATTATATGTTATATGTAGGATAAACATTAATAATTATAAGTGAAATAATTATGATTGAATGTTATATTTTTTTTAAAACTTGGTTAAACATTCTGTGACCCAACTAGTAAATTTCCATCTTTTTTGGTGTTATGGAGAGAGGGTCAAGGTCTCAGTGGGTGTTAACTCAAGACACTTTTTGCATTTATTAAACTCTTACTGTATATCAGCCACTGTGCTAAGCATTGGAAATGCAGAGAAAGGCAAAAGATAATCCCTGCTCTCAAGGAGATCTGAGTCTAATGAGAGAGGCAACATGGAAATAAGTGTGTACAAATCAGAGATAATCAACAGAAGGAAAGCACAGGAATGAAGGGATATTAGGAAAGTCGTCTTGTAGAAGATAGATTTAAGAGTAGATAGATGGCGCGGTGGATAGAGAACCAAGCCTGGAGATGGGAGGCCCTGGGTTCAAATATGAGCAAACTGAACTGAAATAAGACAATACCTTTGCTACCAAGAAGTTTATCTTCTGGTACAAAAATACTTCTAACAAGAAGGAGGTACGGAGATGTATGAAAGATTCAAAGAAGGAGGGAACATGTCTAGCTGAGGGGGGGGGGGTCAGGAAAGGCACCTTGTAGCATGGAACTGAGTTGGTTTTGAAAGAAAGGTAGGATTTCAGTAGGTAGAGATGGATTGGGGTGGGGATCCACTTAAGATATGGAATACAAATGGTGTTATAGGCACTTCTTAGCTGTGTGACCTTGGGCAAGTCATTTAATCTGCATCACCTAGCCCTTACCACTCTTCTGCCTTGGGACCTATGCTTCATATTGATTCTAAAATAAAGAAGATAGGCATGTACCTGAGACTTGAAGGAATCCAGAGTAGCCAGGAGGCAGAAATACAGGAGAGAATTCCAAGTATAGACCCATGCTCAGATGCCCCATCTTGTTCTACAATCATCAAGGGAGTTGATGCCACTGGATTTCAGAATAGGTGGAGGGTGAGTAAAGTATGAGAACCCTGGAAAAGTGGGAAATGGTAGATTATGAAGTTTGGGACATCAAATAGAGAATATCATATCTGATGGAGGTGATACAGAATCAGGGTAGATTACTGAACATGGGGATGACATAGTTAGATCAGGTCTTTAGGAAGATCTCTTAGTCAGCTGAGTGGAGGATGGACTGAATCGAGGAAAGGCTTGAGGCAGAGAGACCAACCAGCAGGCTACTAGTCCAGGTAAGTGGCGATAAGGGCTTGTACCAGAAAGGTGGCAGTATCAGAGTAAAGGAAGGGGTACATATGAGAGATGTTGTAAAAGTGCAATTGATATCAGACGTTTCTTTTTGTTTGTTTGTTTTTTGTTTTTTTTAAACCCTTGTACTTCGGTGTATTGTCTCATAGGTGGCAGATTGGTAAGGGTGGGCAATGGGGGTCAAGTGACCTGCCCAGGGTCACACAGCTGGGAAGTGGCTGAGACCTGGTTTGAACCTAGGACCTCCCATCTCTAGGCCTGACTCTCACTCCACTGAGCTACCCAGCTGCCCCCAATATCAGACGTTTCTTAGCTGCGTGATCTTAGGCAAGTCATTTAACCCTCATTGCAAAAGATTAGACGTGGAGAGTAAGAAAGGGTGTGGAGTTGAAGATAATACTTAGGTAGAGATGCTGGAAGATGCTTTTTCTTTCCTCTTCCTTCCTTCCTTCCTTCCTTCCTTCCTTCCTTCCTTCCTTCCTTCCTTCCTTCCTTCCTTCCTTCCTTCCTTCCTT
>NC_058133.1:460552508-460597388 GCF_016433145.1 Gracilinanus agilis
GAGAGAGAGAGAGAGAGAGAGAGAGAGAGAGAGAGAGAGAGAGAGAGAGAGAGAGAGGAAAGTGGGGAGGGGAGGAGAGGAGAAGAGAGGTGGAAGGGGGAGACAGACAGACAGACAGACAGACAGACAGAGAGGTAGGAGGGAAAGAGAGAGTGAACACAACACTCTCCAATGGTCAGAGCTTCCCTTCTAGCACAGTCTCAGGCCACAAACTTTTGACTGCTATAAAATTAGGAAGAGGAAAATCTCCCCCTCTTCACAGAATCACAGTATTTGAGTCCTGGAGGAAGCATAAGCTCTAAGCTGATCTTGCATTAGTTTTGCAGCAAGAATTCCTAAGAAACTCACCTCCTCTCTCCTCCTTCCCTAAGGCTCCTGGGGCTATGTGGCTGGGAACTTCCTGCCTCCCTGCAAACAACAGGTTCTGGGACCTCCCAGCAAGGAGACAGCAAGCACAGGAGTACCACGGGATCCATTGCCCAAGTAGGATATTTTTATCAAGGGGACTCACGAGGTTGCACGGGTGTGAATGAGCAAATGCTATATTAAAAGTTCCCCCTCGCCCCAAAGCTCCCAAGCCTTAGTCTTCACACAGGGAGAGATGGAAAAGGTCTGGGGAGTCAGTGATCCAACCCTACCTGAGGCCAGCCTGCTCAGTCCTGGTGGAGGAGCATCACTTGGACCAGACCCCATCAAGTTCATACAGGATTCCAGTCCCTTGTCATCTCCCTATCATCCTGTTTGTCCTCTGCCTTCTCAGAAGGGGAGAGAAGAACGAAAGAAAAGGAAACCCAAACCTGAATAATTTATTGAAAAGAAAACTAGACAAGGCTGGAAGACACCCTGAATCTTGTCCTAACTTGGCTACTGAGCCACCACCGTGAGACCTTAGGCCAGTCCCTCAAGCTCTCTGAGTCTTAGTTTTTTCCAACTGAAAAATGAAGAGAGTTGGATGAATAGCTAATATTAACTCGTAAACTTTTAAAAAGTTCTTTACAAAGGACTTTTGTTATAATATCATCACAGGGGGAGAAATATACTGTTATCCTCATTTTACAGATGAGAAAACTGATGCTTAAAGAGGAGGATTTTGTTGAAGGATGATTATTTTGCACTGTGAGGTGTAAAGAACATTGAAATGAGAGTCAAAGTCCTGGGTTTGAATCATGACTTGGCCACTTACTATTTGTGTGCTCTTGGGTAAATCATTTCATGTTACCAAGCCTAGGTTTCCTTATCTGTAAAAGGAGGGGATCAGGCTAGATGACCTCTAAAATCCCATTTAGCTCTGACTCCTTAGTTCTGGGACCATGGATGGGATTCCTAGATAAACTTAAATTGGATTAAGTAGCCTCTGAAGTCCCTTCCATCCATAATATTCTAATTTTCTGATCTCCCTGGAGAAAGGCACCCAGGCACCAGAAAGTCTGATAGGTTCAGTTAGAGCCCCTCACCCAGGAATTCTTTTTTTTTTTTTAATTCGTTCTTTATTCAGCCCCTCCCTCCCCTTCCTATACCACAGAAGACATCATCCTGCAAAATATATAGATTATGTCTTTTGTGTTTCCACTTCTCAGTTAATTCTCTGGAGGCGGCCCAGGAATTCTTAACCTTTGCTGCATAATGGATCTCTTCGGCAGCTTGGTGAAATTAACTGACCCCTACTCAGAAAAACATTTTTTAAAATTTTATTAAAAAAAAACCCTTACCTTCTGTCTTAGAATCAATACTATGTATTAGTTACAAGGCAGAAGAATGGCAATGGCTAGGCATTGAGGGTTATGTGATTTACCCAGGGTCACACAGCTAGGAATTATCCGAGGCCAGATTTGAACCCAGAACTTCCCATCTCTAGGCCTGGCTCTCAATCCAATGAGCCACCCAACTGCCCCCTCCCCAGAATAATATTGTTAAATGCATAAGAAAATAATAGAGTTGTGTATGGAAACCAGTGAGAAAAACACCAATTGTATGAAAATATATTTATCAAAATATATTTTTAAAAAAGAACTTCATTTCAATATTGGGAGGCAGACTTCATAGTTCTGTCTCCTGTTATTCTTACAAAAATAGCTCATTTTATCTTATGCATTAAAGTCTGTCAAGCATTTTATGGACATTATCTCATTTTATACTCAAGTCAACTTTGGGAGGTAAATGCTATTATAATCCCCGTTTTACAGATGAGGAAACTAAAGTTAATTGACTTGCTTACGGTCTGAGGCTGAATCTGCAATGATGTCTTCCTGACTCTGCATCCAACTTTCTATGGACTGTACCTCCCCTTTCTGACTCTCTTGCTTTCTTTTTCCCTGCTCAGTTCTGGGGGGGCTGTCTCTACCTGTTGCTACTTCTACATTGCTGTTGCTCTGTTGATGATATGAAGTGACTCTTTGTGGTCTGTAGCTTTGTGTAGCCTGTTGTCCTTTCCAGCAAAGCAGAAGGGCCCTCAGTGCCTTTGTAAAGCCCAGTAGAAGGACAGGAGGGGGCTAGAGGCTATATTCATCTCAGCTAAGTGGAGTTTGCAGAACAAGACTCATGTCACTCAGCAGAGGAAGAAGCCCTGTTTGGCACCCATCGAGGTGGCTATTGCAGCATCACATTCCCTAGAGGTCAGTCACCAATCTCCTGAGGAAGAACTTTTCCTTTGTCCCAACTGAAGAATGTTCCTGAAGACAGAATCGATGTCCAGGGATGATATGGTGCTGGACCATCCTTGGAGGGCAATTCTCCCAAGATGCTTAGAATTCTGATCAATAGCTCACTAGTATTGGTGCTTAGGCTCCAGGTATGTAGTCTCTTCCCTCACTCTATGTGTTGGCTGACCCCAGAAACACCAGCCCAAAGAAGAAACCTCTTGCAAGGTCATAGGAGAGTTTATTTTTATGGTAAACTAGGAGTCAGGCAACCTAGGTTCTACACCTCCCCTCCCCCTTCCATTTCTGTCCCTTAAATGCCTATTTGAGCAAAATGGCTTAGTTGGACTAGATGATCTCATACAGTGATGTGCTGATAAATGTTTAATGACTGGCTTTCCAGAGGAAAAATGTATTCAAGTCATACTTTTAAGTTTAATATGCATTATTAACATTTTCCCATCACTTTCTAAAGTTTAGACAATCAACTAAATAAAATATTGAGCCCTGATTTGTAGCATTTGCTGATTTCTGAGATGTAAATGTTCACATTGGAAATTTAACCACCAGCTCTTCAGATAAGAAGTAGTTCTAGCACATTCTTGACTGGATCTTTGCTTGATCTGACAGTCACAACTATTTACTATCACCTGAGCTGTGTTCACAGAACTCCTGAGGAGAATTACGGGCAACAGAAAGTGTCCTGGATTTAATCAGAGACAGAAGACTTGGGTTAAAAATTTAGCACTGGTGAGAGTCAGGCCTAGAGAAAGGAGGTCCTAGGTTCAAACCCGGCCTCAGCCACTTCCCAGCTGTGTGACCCTGGGCAAGTCACTTGACCCCCATTGCCCACCCTTACCACTCTTCCACCTATGAGACAATACACCGAAGTACAAGGGTTTTAAAAAAAAATTTAGCACTGCATTAGGGGATAAGATGACCTCTATGTGGTCCTTTCAGGCTCTAAATGCTATGATTTTATGTTTTATATTTTATTTCATTTTTTTATTTTTAAACCCTTAAATTCTGTGTATTGGCTCATAGGTGGAAGAGTGGTAAGGGTAAATGCTATGATTTTATGAATTGGAGATGTTGGCCCCATTTTAAAATATTCAATCAGGTTGTCGACTCAAAAATGTAGATTTTGTGCTATTCCTGCAAGTAATTTTTTATGTCAGTCATATGTGTAGAATTCCCTTTGAAATTTCTCTACCCTGCTAAATCTGTGCCTTTCACCCCTCCCACGTTGCAAAGCAATTAGCAACCACACTTTCTCTCTTCATCCCACTATTGCTCCCTGTACCCCCCGGTGAAGTACAGAAAGTGAGAAAAATATAAATTCCTTAGAATAGGGAGATGGAAAGTCATTTTTGGGGGGAGGGAAAGTTCCATGACCACAGCAGAGAGAACTGTCAAAAGCTACCTTATATCCTTGAACCTACTTATCCAGCTCTAACCTCTCTACTGACCTCCAGTCTCAATCTCCAATTGTTTATTAGATATCTTAACTTGGATGTCTCATTGACATCTTCAACTCAACATGTCCCAAAATGAATTCATTATTTCCCAACCCCCTATTCCCTTTTCTATACTTCCCTGTTACTGTCACAAGAACCATTATCTTCCCAGATTCTCAAGCTCAGAACCTAAGTATTATCCTTGAATCTTCTCTCTCTAAACCCCCTTCTCCTCCCTCTGACCTATACCTAATCTATTGCCAAGGTCTGTTGATTTTACCTTTATGACATCTCTTGAATACATCCCCTTCTTTCCTCTGCTGCTTCTTTCATCCTGGTGTAGACTTTCATTATCTCCCACTTGTACTACTACAGTAGGCTACTGGAGGGTCTCCCTGACCCAAATCTTTCTGCACTCTAGTTGACTCTCCACTCAGCTATCCAAGTGACCTTCCTAAAGGTCCTGATCATGTCACATCCACTACCTCTCACTTAATGAACTCCACTGGTTTCCTATTATCTCTAGGATCAAATATAAAACCATCTGATATTTGAAGCCCTTCATAACCATTCCCTCCTTTCCATTTTTTTACCCTTTCTCCCCATCCCACCCCATATTTTGTGACCCATTGATCCTCTTTAATGTTCCTTCATAAGAAAAATATTTTATGTTTTCTTATTACATGTAAAAACATTTTTAACATTCATTTTCTAAAATTTAGGGTTCCACATTCTTTCTTGTTCTGCTCCCCTCCATCATCGGGAAAGCAAACAGTTTGATATAGGTTATACATGTGCAGTCAGGCAAAACACATTTCCATATTAGTCATGTTGTGAAAGAAAACATAGAACAAAAAATATAGAAAAATAGTACACTTCAATCTGCATTCAGGCTTTATCAGTTCTTTCTTTGGGGGTGGATATGGATAGCATTTATTTATTATAAGTCCTTCAGAATTGTCTTGGATCTTTATATTGCTGAAGATAGCTAAAACATTCATAGTTGATTATCCTTACAACATTGCTGGTACTGTGTATGGATGTTCTCTTGCTTCTGTTCACTTCATTTTGCATCAGTTCAGATAATTCCTTTCAAGTTTTTCTGAAAGCAACAAGCTCATCATTTCTTATAGCACAACAGTTTAACATCACAATTACATACCATAATATGTTCATCCATTCCCCAAATGATGGACATCACCTCAATTTTCAATTCTTTGCCACCACAAAAAGAGCTACTATAAATATTATTATACATATAGATACTTTTCCATTTTTTCTCCCCACTCTCTTTGGGATATGAATCTAATCATAGTATTTCTGAGACAAAGGGTATGCAGTTTTAGATCCTTTAGGACATAGTTCCAAATTGTGCTCTGGAATAGTTGAATCAATTCACAAACTCACCAATAGTGCATTAGTGCCTCACTTTTCCATTTTCTCCAACTTCTGTAATTTTCCTTTTCTGTCATATTGGACAATCTGATATGTATGAGGTAGTACCTCAGAGTTTATTTTAATTTGCATTTCTCTAATCAGTAATGATTTCAAGTATATTTCAAATGACTCCATATACATACATATGAACATACACATATAGCTTTAATTTCTTCATCTACATTTCTTCATCAATTTCTACATTTTTTTAAACTCTTCCTTTACATCTTAGAATCAATACTGTGTATTAGTTCCAAGGCAGAAGAGTAGTAAGGACTAAGAGTGGGGGCTAAATGACTTGCCCAGGGTCACACAGCTAGGAAGTATCTGAGGCTAGATTTGAGCCCAGGACCTCCTGCCTCTAGGCCTGGCTCTCAATCCAGTGAACTACCTAGGTGTGTCTTTGTGTATACATGTTTAGCATTAATATTACTTCATTGTCTGTGGTACATTTTAAAAAGATGTAGTTTCCTCGCTTGTCTATTTTAATTAGATCTACTTTTGCTTCTTTTTTCTGAGATTATAATTGTTACCCCAGCCTTTTTAAAAAATTCCAACTAGATAGATTTTGCTTCAGCCCCTTACCTTTACTCTCTATGTATCTCTTTACTTCAAGTGTGTTTCTTATAAACGATATATTGTAGGATTCTGGTTTTCAGTTCATTCTGCTATCCACTTCTGTTTTATGGGTGTGTTTATCCCATTAACATTCACAATTATGATTATTATGTATTTTCCTCCATCCTATTTTTCCTGTTTATCCTTCTCTCTCTCCTTTTATCCTGTTTCTCCTCAGAAGTGTTTTGATTCTGACCACCATCAGCCCAGTCAGCCCTCTTTCCTATCATTCCCCCTCTCTTTCATCTCCCTCCTCTCCTACTTCCCTGTAGAATAATATTGATATTTATACTCAACTGAGTGTGCTTGTTATTCCCACCTTGAGCCAATTCCAATGAGAGTAAGGTTCAAACATTTCTCAGCACCACCACCATCTTCCTTTCCACTGAAAAAGCGATTGCACCTTTTTCATGTGAGATAATTTGTCCCATTCTACTTCTCTCTTCCCTCTTCTCCCAGTTCATCCCTCTTTTACCCCATAATTTCATTTTGTTTTGAAGGTTTGTGGTATTGTTCCATCATAGCCAACTCATACCTATGCCCTCTGCCTATGAAGAATACTCCTTCTAACCACCTTAATAATGATAATGTTCTTAGGAGTTACAAGTATCATCACCCCATGTAAAAATGTAAACAGTTTAACCTGATTGAATCTCTTATGATTTCTCTTTCTTGATTACCTTTTTATTCTTCTCTTGAGTCTTTTATTTGAAAATTGAGTTTTCTATTCACCTGTGGTCTTTTCATCAGGAATGCTTGAACGTTCTGTATTTTTCATTAAATTTATGTTTTCCCCGTTTTCCTCAAGGATTATACTGTTTCACTGAATAGGTTGATTCTCATTGCAATTCTGGATCCTTTGCCATCAAAAAATGTCATATTCCAAGATTTTCGATCCTTTAATATAGCAGCTGCTATATTATATTATCTCTATCTCTATCTATAATTAATATATATTATGCTATTTATATGTTATTCTGATTGTGGCTTCATGATATTTGAATTGTTTCTTTTGGGCTTCTAAGAGTATTTTTTCCATAATCTGGGAATTCTGGAATTTGGCTGTAATAATCCTAGAAGTTTTCATTTGGGGATTTCCTTAAAAAGGTGATTGGTAAATTCCTTCAGTTTCTATTTTACACTTTGGTTCTAGGATATCAAAGCAGTTTTCTTATAATTTCTTGAAAGAAGATGTCTAGGCTCTTTTTTTTGATTATGACTTCAGAGAGTCTAATAATTCTTTTTTTTTAAACCCTTACCTTCCATCTTGGAGTCAATACTGTGTATTGGCTCCAAGGCAGAAGAGTGGTAAGGGTAGGCAATAGGGGTCAATTGACTTGCCCAGGGTCACACAGCTGGGAAGTGTCTGAGGTCACATTTGAACCTAGGACCTCCCATCTCTAGGCCTGGCTCTCAATCCACTGAGCTAGCCAGTTGCCCCCAAGTGTAATAATTCTTAAATGAACTCTCCTTGATTTATTTTCCAGGGTGTTTATTTTTCTAGCAAGATATTTCACATTTCTTCCATTTTTTTTACTCTTTTGATTTGGTTTTATTGCTTCTTGATGTCTCATGGGGTCATTAATTTCTACTTACCCAATTCTAATTTTTAAGGCATGATTTTCTTGAATGAGTTTTAACCTCCTTTTTCATTTAGCTAGTTCTATTTTATTTTTTTCTTGCCTTCCAACTTAGAATCAGTACTATGTATTGATTATGTATTGGTTCCAAGGCAGAAAAGTGGTAAGGGCTAGGCAATGTGGATTAAGTGACTTGCCCACAGTCACTGTGAGGACAGATTTGAACTGAGGACCTCCCATATATACCTGGATCTCTATCCACTGAGGAACCTATCTCCCCCCTTCTATTTTTAAAGTTCTTTTCTGCAGTGATTTTATTGTACCTCTTTTACCATTTTCTGCTTCCTTTACCAAGCTTGCTATTGACTCTTTTTTCATGATTCTCTTCCATCACTCTAATTTATTTTTCCAATTGTTTCTCTTCCTCTCTTATTTTTTTTTAAGATATTTTTTGAGTTTTCCAGGAATAATTTTTGGGCCTGACACAAATCCTGAATTTTCTTTGAGACTTTGCAAATAGTCATTTTGATATTGTCCTCTTCTGAGTTTGTTTTGAGTTTCCTTGTTACTACAGTAATTTTTATGGTCACATTCTTCTGTTGTTGTTTGCTCATTTTAAACCTTTTTCTTTACTTTTAACTTTATGTTATAGTTGATATAATATTTCAATAACTATTTAATATGATTGGTTTCCTTTGTAATCTTATATACTTTATGCATTTAAAAACATCATTCTAAAGAGGAGTCCAAAGTTTCACCAGACTTCCAAAGGGTTAAGAAAAAAGGCTAAGAATTTCAGATCTAATCTAACCCCAATACGTTATAGATATGGAAATTAAAGGATAGGGTCAAGAAGTAACTTGTCCAAGGTGATCAGAAGTTACTGCAGAGCTGAATCTCAAACCCTGGTAGACACTAGCATCACTGGTAGTGAGAAAGTGTTGAATTTGGAGAAGAGAATCTGAGTTCAAATCTTACCTATGCTACTCACTGCCTGTGTGACCTTAAGAAGATAACCACCACTCTGAGATACAGTTTTCTCATTCATAAAATGAATTGATTGGACTAGATCATTCAGTCAGTCAATAAGCATTCATTAACCATATACTATGTGCCAGGCACTGTGTTGAGCTCTGAGAATACAAAGAAGAGCAAAAAATAAAACCAGTCCTCATGGGAAGAATAACATGCAAATTGTGTACCAACAAGATATGTGCAGTATATTGTTGTTTAGTCTTCTCCAACTCTTTGTGAGCTCACTTGGGCTTTCTTGGCAAAGATACTGGAGTGGTTTGCTATTTCTTCTTTAGCTCTTTTAGGAGATGAGGAAATCAAGGCAGACAGAATTAAGTGACTTGCTCAGGGTAACACAGCTATTTAGTGGACCTCAGGTTAAAAAACTCAGCCTTAAATCTATGATCCTATTGTCTTTCCACCATATTGTCCCTCCAGCTAAGTTTCCCACTGTATCTACATGGATAATTTTTGCTTTGATATTGAATCCAAAGACATGTAAATTTTTTCCCTCCTTCCCCCAGAAGGTTTCCCATTTGCTGTCAACCATCTTGGGCTTTTTATTAGGATTTTTACTCTGAATGTCTAGGGGAGTCCAAGTTAGCCAATGATAAGCACGTTGCTTGGTCTATTAGTTCCCTCGTTTCTCCCTAAACATTATACAATCTCCACAGAGAAAGGGGACTCCCTTCTTCTATTGTCCCTGGGAGATGAGGACATAATCTGACTCTGATTTTTCATTTTAGTCAAAGAAAGAGGCCAAGCCAAACTGCTTTGCTATAAGAATGGAGGGGAGAGAATATGGTGATGGGGTGGGGGCTTAAGGGAAGGGGAGGCTTTCTGGATGATCTTGCTCGTCCCATTCCTGTGGATGTTTTTAAATCTATACAGATTCCGATATTGAGTTTTCATAAGTGCTTTCTCCTCTTCCTGGCATCCCATCCCTCATTGCCTCAGCACCTAAAGTCCAGAAATACAAGTCCCTCCCAAAAAGAAGGTAATGGCAAGACACAGTCCAACTCCTTCTAGTTAGACTGTCCTAAGCCTTGTTAAATGTGTAATGAGATTTTTTTTTTACCTTCTCTTATGCTCGGTAAAGATCCTTTTTCATGCTCTTCTTCCCAATCCTCCCACAGCTGGCTCAGGGTTCAAGAGGAAGTGACTGAGAGAGTCTAGGGAGAGGGTTATCATAGAATGAGACCCATCACTACTACTTTTGGTTGTGGTCCTATGTAGGGCTGATTTGCAGAGCTAAATAGACAAATCTCTATGACCTGCCAAGAGAACTTTTCCAAAGGGGATGCCAATTTAGTGTAGAAAATACATTAATGGACTCGGTGTCAGAAGATTCAGGTTCAAGTCTATGCCACTTAGTAGCTTTCGATGACTTCTCTGACCTCTACTTTCCTTGCCTAAAAATGGGGATGAGTATATCTATGATGTATACTTTCCAGTTGGTGGGAGGAAAGTGCTTTATAAAGCTTAGAGCCTTGTGTAAACACGAATGACTATCATTCCCACTCTAGCACAGCTGAAGGACATCCTGGATTTTACCCCCTAAAGTGTCTTCCAAAAAAGTTTAGAAATGAAATTTGTCCATTTTGTAGAATAACAGAACCTCAGAACGGGAAGGAAACTTTGCCATTCATCTATCCAACCTATCCCTAAACAAGAACCATTCCTATGGCATTCCCAATGAGAGGGGATCACAATGATAAGGATAATATGTAAGCGGAAATTTTATAGCCTTTAGACTTCATCTCCCAGAATTCTTAGCTTGCCCCAAACTTCCCTTTTCCTTTCTCTTTACGTGATTGTATACAAGTTTTGAGTAATGCTGTCTTGCTCTCTCTTCCATGAACGCTCCCTGTGTTCTCTAGCTCTCTAGCTAAATATTAATAAATCTTTATAAATATTATACTTTGGAGATACTGAGTATTAATTTTAAAATCTACAATAATTTTTTAAAAAACTCTCGCCTTCTGTCTTAGAATCCACACTGTGTATTGGTTCTAAGGCAGAAGGGCAGTAAAGGCTAGGCAATGGGAGTTAAGTGACTTGCTCAGGGTCATACAGCTATGAAATATCTGAGGCCAGATTTGAACCTAGGACCTCCTGAATAAGGATCATTAAAAAAAATTAACATTTATTAGCACTTTTATTTATTTATTATGAACACTTTAAGGTTTGCATTCCATCTTAGTATCAATTCTAAGACAAAAGAATGGCAAGAGCTAGGTAATTGGGGTTAAGTGACTTGCCCAGCTAGGAAGTGTCTGAGTTCTGATTCGAATCCTGGTCCTCCCAACTCCAGGCCTGGCTCTCTGTCCACCATGCTCCCTAGCTGCCCCAACAAATCACTTTTCTTATTTGACCTCCTTTGACTCTTATAATAACTCTACGAGGTATGTAATAATAGCATCCCTTCTTTAAAAAAATTTTTTTTAAACTCTTACCTTCCAAGGCAGAAGAGTGTTAAGGGCTAGGCAATGGGGGTTAAGTGACTTGCCCAGGGGCATGCAGCTGGGAAGTGTCTGAGGCCAGATTTGACCTAGGACCTCCCATCTCTAGGCCTGGCTCGCAATCCACTGAACCATCCAGCTGCCCCCTATCATCCCTCCTTTACAGAGAAAGGAAAGTGAGTCTAAAGGAAGTTAATGACTTGCCCAGGGTCACACACCTAGTATGTATCTGAAGCAGGAGTAGAATTCCAAATCCAGGGCTCTCTATCTCCTAATATGTAGCCTCCAATTAAAAAGTCCTATTAATGGGAAACTACCTCCTGGCCAGCCCATTCCACTTTTGAATCATTAGGCAATTTTTCTTTAAATCAAATTCAAATCCATTTCTCTTCAACTTCCAGAGATGCTGGAGGCTAGAAGTGGGAATTCCTGACTTGAGGTGTCCTCTGTGGGTATGGGGACACTGAGGGAAGGGAACAGAAGGGTGCAAAGCTCCCCAGGAATCCAGCAGATGACCTTCCAGCTGGATAAGCTGGAACACATGGCTGCATGGGCCATCCTCTTCCACAGAGCCCTTAGTGGATGTGGAGCAGGGTAGGCTTGGGTGACATGGCGGCGGTGGGAGCGATGGGGTACCACTCAGAGAAAAGCACAGAAAAAAGACCCAGAAAGGTTTGATGTCTGTTAAAAATTTTATTTTTCATTTCACACAGAATGATGTTAAAATAAATCCTCAGTAATATATATTTATATATTTATTTGCCTGTGTCCGTATTTACAAAAAAAAATTATGGTACTCTATGAAGTCTATGTACATCCATGATAGACAGCCAATGCTCATTGAGGCACATATGTACATGTGTATGTATAATCTATGTACAAATATCAGACCTTACTGACACAGGGATTCTCAGCTACAGAAGACTGGGCTTAGGGTGGGACCGGAGATGGGCCTGAAAGCTCCCCAAACATGTCAGCAAGAATGATAACATCTATACAGACTGTGCAATTCAGTTACAGCTGGTGTCTACATTTTCAACAAGCAAAGAAATGGTTAAACGACTCCCCAAACTCCCGTGAGTCTTCCCCACCAGTCCTGCTCCGCCTTTGGTTTCCATTGGTCTCCATCCTCCCATCGCCATGGAGACCCACGGTTCCACATCAGCATCACTCTTACGAAGCTTTAACCACCAGCCTCGGAGTTCCTTCTCCTATTGATTCCAATGAGGCCTATTTATCAGCTTCTCCCCTTTGCATTTTCCAGCAATTACCAGGGACAGGACATGGTAGGGCAGCTGCAGAGTCTCGAGCAATGCGGAAGCCAGTGTAAACCCCTAATTAATGCCTTTGCACTTGGTTACAAAGAGCTCCACGCTTCCGAGTAAGAGGCAGTCACCACATACATTGTACATACACCTATACATATCTACTGTGTATACACAAAAGTCTGGGAGAGGAAGCAGCATCCCACAAACCAGAGGGTTGCTTGGGATGCTCTGACAGGCCTGAGAAACACCAGCCTTTGGACACAAGTTCTTAGTCACCATCATTGCAAATCTGGGCTGTACCCAGACTGTGCCCTGCAAAGAGAGGGGCACATGGGCACAAGAATTTGGGGGAAGATAACAATTTAGCTGGTGCATTATCATCTCAGCAGGCTGAGGGGAGACTCTCAGAATTCCAGGTTTCAATTGGGAAGCATCCCCCTTCTCTCCAGGGCTGGAATATTTTGGTGTGGAGATGCTAAAGGAAAGCAGGGTAGCTGGTTATGGCACCCAAGTAGAAGTGGGACAAGCAAGGGGATACCCTGCTCAGAAACTCCAGAGATGACCCTCATCCCTCCACCTGCCTGGGACTCTCTTTTCCTTTGTTCAACAGAGCAGACTGGGGTGGATTGGCTCCTTTTTTGGCCACACCTGAATAGGAATCTCAGTTCCCTTAGCAAAAATGCACTTCATGAACAGCAAAGGCCCAGGGACGTTGGCAGCACTTCTAAGAACTGACCTGGAAGTCATCTGGCAGCAAAGCGAGCCCCTCTCTGAAAGATCTCCTCCTCCCTATGATCCTCTCCTCACTATGCACGTTCACACAGGGTGTTTTTGTGCACTCACATACAAACAAAGCAGCCAGGACTCCTGGGAGCCATTTTCAAGGAGCAGTAGCAGTTTAGAGGCCTCTTGTGAGAACAGAAAAGGGGCCCAGAACGAAGGGCTCTGAGTAGAGATGGAAGGTCTAAGCACACAGCCACGTCTACACTGCCCTCATTTCCTAGGTGCTCTGGCACCTGTTAGCACACCTGCCTCTGGTGCACCTAGATCCTAGCAGCAATTTGACCCAGAACAGAGATTATAGCTGGGTTAACTTCTATATTATCTTAATGGGAGAAGAGGGGTTACAAGAACCCAAATGGGTTCACATCTGTATCCACAAGGAGTATTTCTGCCAGCAACATGACTTGCTACCGTGTAAAATGATGAATTTACTGTTATTCACCTAGCCCGGGACATTCAGATGCTTAGGCAGAGGACCTAGACTAAAAATAGTCCATGTTTGGTTCAAAATCACCCCCTTGTCCATTGCCCCATTGCCCATGTCCAATACTCTTGACCATCCTGGTGATACCTCTCTTGGTCCAGATCCATTTGCTAACATTACCCAGGAGGGACCAGAACAATCCTCAGTTGACTTGATGGTCACCAGTAACGATGGCACAACAGATGTGTGCACCACTGGATTGTGCAGAGATGCTCTTGACTCTCCCTCTGAGGAGATACACATTTCTACGGGAGGTGACGCTGGCCAGTTATAGGGAAAATAATGTATACTGCATAGGTCTAACAAGCAATAGATAGGGCATGATTAAGAGTTCCCAGCATGTTGCTGGACTGATCTGGCTGTTTCTAATGTGAACTATCCTGTTTATTCCCATAGGGTAAAAGAAGCTTTGGAAGTCCCTCCTACTTCACCTCCGGAGATTTTATTAAAAATAATAGAATACAGTTACCCTCTTCTACTCCACCGAGACTTTCAAAAGGAGGAGTTGAAAAGGGTCTACACATTCTCTTCAAGGCATAGGATGGTCTCCCCAGAAAGCAAACAGAACTGGAGAGAGAAGACTAGAGAGAATTACTTTATTTAGTCTACTGTGGAATATTTGAGATGCCTCCTTCTCCAGGGTTACAAAGCTGGGAAGGATGTTTCTGGCCATCTGTAGGGAGGAAAGTACCAGCCAAATCCAGACAGAATGAGGAAAGGAGGACAGTCTGGGCCTGAGAACCAATCCCCCTTTTCTATCTGAGTTAGGGATAGGGGGAGGATTCAAAGTGGGAATCTGTTCTTTTTGTTTAAAAAAAAAATCAGAGCTATCTTCCAAACAGGGCTAGAATCAGGAGAGAAGTAGCTGAGCTGGAGAAGTAGTGAGGGGAGAAATCATGGGGAAGGGGTGAGAGAAGGACAAAGAACCAAATATATGCAGTTTGTTCCATGGTTTGTTGAATTTATTCCACATTCATTCAACTAAGGGAATTTGCTTTGTGTATATATAATTTCTGAAGTCATGGTATACATATACATATATGTACACACATATATACACATATGTGTGCATATGGAAAATCTTGAATCACCAGACCCCGTATCATCAAAACCCTCAATGAACAAGAATTGCTTCTTTTCCCCCCTGTACTATAGTTTTAGGAGAAAGAGGCAAAGGTAGATAGAATCAGCTCAGAGTAGGGGTTTGCTTCCATCACTGACTTCCAGGAGTTATCCCTGGAGCCCATCTTCATCTAGGATAATTCCCCAGGCCTTCTCCATCTCTGCTTCTGTACAGTTTTAAAAATCCCGACCCTGCAAAAGCTTCCATCACGTCTATGCCTAGACTCTACTTACTAAGTCAGGGAAGCGTGGACTCATTTAATATATTTTAAGAAGATTTTTCAACAATAAACAGTGAAACAAGGGTTCTCTTGTCAACACTCGATTAGACAGATAATTCAGTTAACTGGTATATCCCTTTCCCTGAGCTTCCCCATTCCTGTTAACCGAGGTTTTGTTGTACTATATATATAATATATATACACATATGTGTGTGTGTATATATATGTATAGACACACACATATACAAATATATAAATATATATATCAAGGGTGGATTAAACAGGAATGTAATGGCCTCCAGGCCATCTCATTGGTTATCCACCAACCATGATTGTCCAGTACAAGATTCTGTACACCTAGAATATCAGGGGGCCTCCCTCATTGCTTGTGTCTTCTTTATTCAGTTTATTTTGTGGCTGTGAGTTATCATGCCAGTGACTTCCACTCCCTATCCCTACTCAGTTCATCCAAATAGCCATCCATGTTGGCAACTGGGTCACTGTGAGTGCCTCCATTTATTTTCCCCACATGATCATAAATCATAACCTCAACTGCTTTCCCTGTAACATTCATACAAGATTTTTTAGTTAAAGATTTCTCCAAAAAAAAATCAGCCTCGTCTTCATTTTGAAGGGAGAAGGCAAATTTCCTCTGCCCAAGCCCCAATGCTGAGATGCTGGGCTGAAGGCCCTCAGGAACCATTTTCCACTTAGGGAGGGCCAACAGATTAGGTAATGGTTCTTTATCCATGGAAAGGATCTTTTCATAATGGCCCAGGATGCCTTATTCTAATCTCCTGGTAAGCCCTTTCTCCTGGGCTTCCATTAGGAGCTGCCAGAAAGCTAACTTGATGGCCTCGTGTGAGCCTTCTCAGATGCATGGTTTCAGCACTTGGGGGTTGGGCGGCACTCGCAGGGTTCAGAGCAGCAGAGAGAGAGGAAAAGAGCTTGGGCACATGCAAGCCTTCCAGCCACCCCCACCTCCCCATCGCCTACCTGGCATGCTTCCCACTGGCATGTCCCATCCGCACACATTTACATTCTTGAAGTAGGGTCAAGGGCTTCAAAGCAATAGAACTCCGCACAACGGAGTGCCAAGGAGAGAGGAAGTTACTGAATTGTGAGTGAACACCCAGGGAGCCCGGTCTTTACCCTAGAATCCAGGTGCTATCACTATTCAGTCCTGAGAGCAAGATTTTGAAACAGCTATTGCTAAAGAAAACAGTCACTATTTATTTTATTGCACTTTTCCTCCTTTTTTTTTTCAAAAGATAAATAAAATATGAAAAATGGAAATTCATTTTCAGGGGAGTGTGATGGATGGAGATGGAGAAGGGGGTTAGGAAAGCACAGGGGAGGCAGCATTGACCAGCTTGCTTTCTCTTGAGGGAGGGTCTGGCCCAGTCGAGTATGCGTCAGAGATCCGGCACCTTTGTCAAAGGTGAGGGTCCTGACTGGACTTTGAGAATGGGACGTGGCCAGGCCTGAGGATGAAGACCATCTGCCATGAGTCATAAAATGTCCACTGGGAGGTACACTTGGAGGTCATCTAATCCTCTCCCCTCATTTTACAGATGAGGAAACTGAGGCCCTGAGAGATTAAGCGACTTGCCTAGGGTCACACAGCTAATTGATTAGTGGCAGGGTCTAGAGAAGAGCCCAGGTTTCTTAGCTCTAAGTCCAATGTTCAGTCCACCACCCCAGGCTGCCTCCCAGTCATGCAGAACATTTCTGACGCATAGTTATTAGCTAATTGGCTCAGGTGGTTAGAACATCAGAGAAACTAAGATCATAGGTATGAATTGGTGAGAGGCGAGGATAAAATGAGGAAGGACTCCATTCTGCAGTCATAGACTACATGTTTATACCAAAGTATTTTATAAGGGCTTTCTGCTGGTTGCTGGGGAACTAGAGAGAGAAGATGGGAGGGTGAATAATTGTTAAATGAATGAATGATTGAATGAATGAATGAGTGGCTCAGTTCAACCCATCTCCACTCCTGGATAGATAGTCCAAAACACATGCCTCCTGGATGATGGAGCTGGGGTGCCATCTTTATATTTGATAATTAGGTATTTCACATTGTGTCCTGCTCTCTCTAACTATAAATAGCACTGGCACGAATGCCTCCCTAAAGCATTAGGGACTTTGGAAGTGGACAGAAGCATTATTCACATTCACTTCCAAAAGACTTGGTGCTGATGTTCTATGAAAGGGACTGATGGGGAGGGAGCTCATTGGCTGAAGGTCTTACTGGCCAGGAGTACCAAAGTCAAAGAAGATGATTAGGATTTTGAAGCCTCACTGCTCCTTCAGGTTAGGAATAGGGAATCAAATTTTTAGTCAATGGAAAAACTTATGTAAAAGCCTTTCTCATATCAGGTCAGTAGGCTTGGGGGCAGTGAGATTAGGTCAGGCCACCCTTGGGTGCTAAACATTTGGGCTCCATTTTTTTTAAGTGCCTAAGTTCCACAAGAGTCCAGATTTGACAAGAGAGAGAAGAAAGAGCAAGAGAGAAAGCAAGAGAAAGGGGGAATGGGGGAAGAGAAAGAGAGAGACAGAACATGAAGGGGGAGAGAGAAAAAGAGGAGAGGGAAAGAAAGAAAGAGAGAAAAAGGAAAGAGAGAAGAGAAGAAAAAGAGACAGAGAGAGAGAGAGAAAGAGAGAGAGAGAGAGAGAGAGAGATTGTAAAGCACCATATAAACACTAATAAACCCAGAGACTCTTATCTTCCATTAATTTTGGCTTCTGCATAGTTTAGTCTGGAAATTGTCCAGTTCCATTTTCTTTTCCTCAGCCAAAACTTTCTTCCCTACTCTAGGTCTTGTCTTCCTTTTTACCATCTTGAAATTTTCACTATGTTTCCTTCATTTTCCATGTTCTGAAATTCAAGCTACAGAGACAATATATGAAACCAAAGAGAAAGTCAGCCCTTGACTTTCAAATAAATCCTTGTCTTTTAACTTGAGCCAAAGAGCTAGCTTGGTGGCAAAAGTTCCAGGGATGGCAGAACTGATTTCTGATGCCTCTGGAGAGATGACAAAGTGTAGGTGGGCAGACAAATGGAAGGAATGCTATCACAGTGACCCATCTGAGCAGAGAAAGCATAAGGACCCCTGGGTGTAGCCCTAAACCCTTTGTCTAGAGGCACTGCTTCAACTATTGCCCTTCATTTGGGACAAACTAGAAAGTCAACTCAATTATTCACCTGAGTCCAGAGAAATCAGTGACACATAGAAAATCCATAATAAAGGATAGTCCCTAAACCATTTCAATAAGGTTTGGGAGTAGCATAAAAGAAAGAGAGCTGGCCTCTAAGCCAAAAAAAGCCTGGGCTCAAGTGATACCTCATAGTATACTGATTTTGTGACCCTGGCCAAGTCACTTAGCCCTGGTCAAGTCTCAGTGCTCTGGGCAACCCTTTAAAAATCTAAATTGAAGAAAAGGTGCTGGCTGATATTGGAAGGGGGAATTTCCTCATTTGCATCCTATACAGAGGAAATCACAGGTTTAGTCTTTATCTCTCTGTAACATGTAATAGAATTCAGCACTTCCTCCCCCAACATTTTAAAGCAATCAATTTAACTTTCTATGTTTCTTTCGGGTTAGCATCAAAAGGAGTTAGCCTTTCCTCAGGTCTTACCAGCTGACTTCTAGGGATGCCCTGAGGGACAGGGAGAAACCCACTTTTAATAAACCACCCATGGTAGATCAACTACCAAGTTCAATATCAATCCCAGTGTGACTAACCAATAGTAGACTGTTGATTTCAATACCTGGGATCCAGGGAATTGTTTCAGGAAGGAAAAGTAACTTCCTTCCCCTCCCCCCATCCCCTCAAGATAAAATGTAGTTTGTCTTTATTTATCTAGCCTGGCTAGCCATCCATGACTCTAGCAAAGGTCAGAGATAAAGCTATGAATTTGGAGGAGCCGCTTGGTGTTCCTCCTCTGCTACTCCCAGCCCATGACCCTGTTGTAGTCAGTACAGCCAGCAGCCCCAAAAAGACTAAGGCTGAGCCTAGAGATTCCAGGAGTTCAGAGAAAATAACAATAATATTAGCTAACATTTATATAATGTCTTGACACATTATCTCATTTGATCTTTGCAACAACTCTGGGAAGTAAATGCTATTATGATCTCTTTTTAATTGAGGAAAACTGAACTGAGGAACTGAGACTGAGAGAGACTAAGAAATGGGTCCAAGGCATCACACTGCTAAAAGTCTAAGGCAGAATTAAAATTTAGGCCTTCTCGATTTCCAGTCCAGTGCTCTATCCCACTGTACCACCTACCTGCTTCCACCCCACCTCCCAAAAGAAACAAAAAAATTACCCACTTGATTTATAGAACTGTGGAATAGATATTTATAGAATTGTGGGCCCTGGGGAGGCAGTGTTCTTTGGAGGCCATTAAGTTTATCCATCAGTCACTGCCTGCCCACTTTGAGTCCCAGATTTCTGGGAGGGAAAAAAATGATTTGATGGGATATTCTATGAGATTCCCTGCTCCAATCAGAAGCCCTTCTGGGAGAGATGGTCCAGTCTCCTATCTTTACACACAAATGGAGGTTTCTCATTATACATGAAAAGTTGGGATTGGATGGGTAGAGAGAAAAAGAAGAGAAAGATCTGAAGAGGAGAATGGAAAGTCATCAAGGGGTATAAAAGCAGATGTCCCTGAAGGAATTCAGGGAGTATAAAAGCAGCCCTAAATAGTTGGGAGGTTGTGTGTGTGTGTGTGTGTGTGTGTGTGTGTGTGTATTAGAAAGTTGGGGGAACGGATGAGGCTAAAGGGATAAATCTTATTTTAGTCTACTTTTGTTTGTGCTTATCATTTATAGCTCTATGATCAGAGAAATGTTGATTCTCCTAGTATGTGTTGGGTATGTGTGTATGTGTGTGTGTGTGTGTGTGTGTGTTGTGTATCAGATGTAAATTATTTGTGCATGTTGCATTTGTGCGTTTGAATTGTAAGACCACATTGGTCTGGCCCTATTTTTTTAGGAGTTTTGCTCATATGTGTGTGTTGTATCATATGTCTTTTGCAAGTGTATATTGTTTGTATTTGTATCTCTTGATCAGAAGATTCTTTTTCACTTCCTTGTTAAGAGCACTTTCTATTCCATAGGAGAATCCTCTGCTCTTAACTTCTTTCTGGAAGGATGATATAATAAAATACCTATAGTCCTCTCCTGGACTCCATAGGTCTGGGTTGCTTCCCTCTTAAATGTCATCAGAATGGCTACATACTCTTCCTAATTCTGGGGGATTCAGAATAGCCTCAGATGGACTGTATGCATATAAGGATGACTGCACAGAGCTGGGCAAACTCCTGAAGACAGGCGAGTCCATGAGGGTATACCTTGGACCTTTTCAGCATCTAGGAATCCATGCACAGAAGTGGTCCAGAACCTTTAGACTCCTGCCTCAATGCCTCCCCATGACAATTCCAAGTACTGAGTAGTTTGGTAAACAGGAAGATGAGTCAATGACATAGATACCTAAGAGGCAACTTGAAGCTCCATTCCCCTTTATGTGAAAATCTTAGACAAATTCAGCCCTACGGGATGGCATGGGACTCTGATCTTTCCATGCCTCGACAAGCTTCAGGTGTTCTCATTGCTGGTTAGCTTCCTCCAGGGAGAGTGTGGTGGAGGGGGGAAAAAGAGAGAAGAATAAAAGAGACTCATGGACTCACTTAGGATAATAGATTTAACCCTGAATGGACTTTAGAAGATCTATCAGGTCTAATTTTTTCATTTTTACAGATGAGGAAACTGAGATCTAGGGAGTTAAGTGCTTGCCCAGAATCACACAACTAATAAATTTGAGATGGGATTGAAGCCCAGGGCTTTCTGACACTAACACCATTGCCCTCCCTGCTCTGCTGTACTGCCTCTTGAGCAGGTCTAATAGAAGGAAGGAGTTATGGGGGAATGGAGTTGAGTTTGAAGGCCCAAACAGTGTTTATGGACCATTTGTAGATATTCAAGTTTACTTTTGTACTTAAAAAAAACCCTTATCTTCTGTCTTAGTATCAATTCTAATACAGAAGAAAAATAAGACCCAGGCAATCGAGGTTAAGTGACTTGCCCAGGATCACGTAGCTAGGAAGTATCAGAGGCTCCTTTTGTACTTTTCTAGATAGTGGGGGTAGAGAGAGGAGAGAGTTCAGTCAAAGACCAAAAATCTTGAATCCCAGAATTGTCCTATTCCTTGTTAGCCTTGATATTGAATCAGGAGACTTGAAGGGTTGGGGAGAGCCAAGGAAGTGGCTGGGTAGACAGAGCCAAGTGAAAAGGAGACCCAAAGGAGAGGAAGGGGGGGGGGGGGGGGGGGGGGGGGGAGAAATGGTGATGGAGTTAATTCTGTCCCGCTGGGTTTCAGGACCAGTGATGAAAAGGTAGCCCCTGGGGCTAAGCCAAGGGGCATCTTGAGGGAACCATGAGGGCCATGGGCCCTTGTGCACTCAGAAAGACAAGCTTCAGCCACAGGGGCTGGAGCTGCAGCACATGGAGGGCAGAAAGACATTTTGTAATGGTCTAAGAAACCACATAGGCTGGAGTGTCTCAGGTGATGGCAGCAAACCATGGCCCAGTGGGGGAACCAATCCAACATGAGGATCAATCCAACATGAACTCGTGAGGCCTCTTAGACATGCATGAGTCATTTCCCCAGCTCACAGAGCAATGGTTTTGCCCTCTGAACCTGAACTCCAGAAAATATACATTTACATATATTTATATATATATATATAACTACTATTTATACTTATATTTGTGTGTGTCGTGTGTTTGCCCGTGTATATGTAGCAAGACATATACACACACTAGTGCACATAGTCAGAACACATGCATAAATTGCCCTGTGTCAAAAATATTGCATAAGCTTATACCATGTTTGAATGCAACTATTTTAATCTCTAGCTAGGTAGGTAGGTAGGTAGGTAGGTAGGTAGGTAGGTCGAGGAACACATGAAGGTGGTGTTGGCTATATGTACATTGGATTCACAGATGCACCTGCTCTCACAACTAAAGGTTCTGCCCAGTTGTACAAATCCTGCTTGCAACAAGATTCATGACTAAAGGTGCCGTCCACACGATCTGCTCAGGCTTTTTCTTACTGATTCGCCTTCTGGGCTCGGCAGAGGTCTGGGCCCCTGCCTGGAAGAACTGTGGGGTGCACCCAGAAGGTCTGGCTTCCCTTACCCCAGGGAGTCCCACGCTATGTCTTTTGCCCCTTCCCATCGAGGACTCTGGTTGGAAAGTCCCCTGACTCAGTGCCATCCTGAGTCTAGCAATACTAGAAGCATGAATACTGTTTTGTGTAGGCTACTCTGAAAAAAACAACAGATTAATCTCATGGGTATTAGATATTGAGATTCATGCAACAAATCCCCATGCAGCGTGCTGAAGCACTGTTGGGTTTCACTGCAGTATCAGTATTCCAAGAGACTCTGGGAAACTCGGGTGCCACGGAAGGACCATCGTTCTCTCGGGTGACCCTGAAAATGGTCCAGAAGGGAGACCCTCTAGGTCGAGGGGTTCCTCGGTGGGTCGGTTCCTCCCCCAGGACTTGTGGAGGAAATCTGAGTCTGAACCACCCACCTTGGGTCACACTAGCCGTCCCTCCCTGGGCCTCTCACTGACACTGCAGAGAAAGAGTCGAATGCAGTATTTTCCGTTATGAAACAAGCCTCAGCAGCCTTCCACTTGGCATCTGCAATTCTCCGAGCCCGTGACACAGAAAGGGATTCTGCACACACAGCTGGCTGGGTGCTCTTTTCAATGCAAAAGACGGGGCTGACATTTGGAATAGTTACCAAAGCTTAAAAGAGTGAAGCCAGGATCCGTTCTGGCTCTGGGGAGGAGGGAGGACAGAAGAAAGGAGGGGAGGAAAAGGGAGGAAGGGGAAGGGATGGTTGGGCAGCAGGATGGGGAGGGGAGTCCCTCGCGGGTGCTAAGGACAGTCCATTGGGAGAGATGAGACACTGACACCAGTAGGTCATGCTGCTTACATGAGATGATTTGAATATCCCTTTCTGAATCCTGGCTTCGAGAGTTGCACCTGTCTTGCTACACCCTCAGTCTTTGGAAATCCCTAAATCTGTGATGAAAGTCTGCATGAAAGCCACATACAGGGTAGTTTGTGTTCTAAATTTAAAAAAAAAAATTTTTTTTTAAAGAAATAAAAAGTCACTTCACAATTCTTGCTTTCCATGCAGAACCAAGTACACGCGGTAGGACATAGCTATAATGCAGGCTATTATGCAATATCTGCATTAGTTCCACTTGAGCTGTAAATATGCTAATAGGTTTCAATCAGACATCAGTTAACATTTTGGTAATATTCACATAGTTTGTGTTAGCCAGAGTGCAATTGGCCGTTTTCAAGTTTTCCTCTCTAAAGTCCTCATTGCTGTTGTTTACCCCTTCCTGGATCTCCATGTAATCAGACTTACTGATAGTGGAGGCACTCCTACTTTTCTTTAGGTCGGGGGAAGATGGGATCTTTGGACAGCTGGTCACTTGCAAGTACTGGGCCTGCTCCTCTCCCTCTGTTTCCCGGTGGTAGAAGTAGTTGAAATTGGACACTATGACGGGGACTGGTAAGGCAATAGTTAAGACACCTGCAATCGCACAAAGGGAACCCACGATCTTTCCCCCAATGGTAGTGGGGACCATGTCTCCGTAGCCTACTGTTGTCATGGAGACGACTGCCCACCAGAAGGCATCAGGGATACTAGGGAACTGGGAATCTCGCTCATCTGCCTCTGCGAAATAGACAGCACTAGAGAAGAGGATGACCCCGATGAAGAGGAAGAAAATCAAGAGGCCCAATTCTCTCATGCTGGCCTTGAGGGTCTGACCTAGGATCTGGAGCCCCTTGGAGTGTCTGGACAGCTTGAAAATCCTAAAGACTCTTACCAACCGGATCACACGGAGGATGGCCAACGACATTGCCTGTTGGCCTTGCTGGGCATCGTCTGTCTTCTCTGCCAGTTCGGTCCCAAGGGTGATGAAGTATGGGATGATGGCCACGATGTCAATGATGTTCATGATGTTGGTGAAAAAACCGGCTTTGCTGGGACAGGCGAAGAACCTGACTAAGAACTCAAAGGAGAACCAGATGATGCATAGTGTCTCCACGATGAAGAAGGGGTCAGTGAAGGAAGTGGACTGTTGGTACCCAATGGTGCTGTTCGAGTAGGTATGGAAAGGAATCCCACCACCAGGCATGTCTTCGTTCTCATCCCGAAAAATGGGCAAAGTTTCAAGACAGAAACTCACGATGGAGATCAAAATCACCATGACAGACACAATAGCTATAATCCGGGCTGGCCCAGAGCTCTCTGGGTATTCAAAGAGAAGCCACACCTGTCTCTGAAACTCATTTTCCGGTAAGGGACGTTCTTCCTCCTTGATGTAGCCTTCATCCTCTCGAAACATCTCCATCGCTTCCTCACCCAGTTCATAAAAGCGGATTTCTTCTGAGAAGATATCCAAGGGGACATTCACGGGGCGCCTTAACCGGCCCCCAGACTGGTAGTAATATAAGATGGCATCAAAGCTAGGGCGGTTTCGGTCAAAAAAGTATTCATTTCGGAGTGGATCAAAGTACCTCATTCGCTTCTTGGGGTCCCCTAAGAGGGTCTCCGGAAACTGAGCCAGAGTCTTGAGCTGGGTCTCAAAGCGCAATCCCGAGATGTTGATCACTACCCTCTCACAGCACTCGTGGTCCGCCTCAGGGTCATAGGTGTCCTGGGGGTGCCCAGGCAGGGCGGCAGCTTCATCTGCTGGGTCTCCAGTGGCCACTGTCATAATGGGGGCTGGGAAAGGCTCCTGGCTCTACACCTTCCAGCTGTCCCGGGCCGAGCTTTCAGGACAATGTTAATGTCCCCCAGAAAAGCAGGCGTATCAGCTTGGGTTTGAACATGAGAGCACTGGCTGGACTCTGTACACCAGAGAGTGAGGGAGTGAGCCACTGGTTGGCTTGGCTGAAAGACAGAGTCAGGTAAGAGCATTATAATACAGGCAGTTGCCAGCCTACTCCAAGCCACAGCTTCTTGCCTCCCGATTCTTGGCCAGGGAGGAGATCCAAGATAAAACATCTTCTCCCCCCTCCCCAGTCCCGCAGACCCCAGCAACTTTATTCCAAGTCTCTGGGCTGAGGGGGCATAGAGGAGACACAGAGCAGCCTCTCCAGAAAGCCACTCCAGTATACCCAAAGCAGGCGGCTCCCTGGATAGTGGGAAAGGGGAGGGAAATGGAGACTCCTTCTGTACCACCCCTGTTCCTTAGAGCACAGCCCCCTCCCGCCCCCACCCTGACTCTTGGCACTATTATTCATTGGCAAATACCTGTGCCCCAGCAGTCTCCCCCACTTCGGGGAGGGAGTTTAGCATGGGTCTGCACCACAGGCTTGAGGCAAACAGCAAATGACAAAACAATAAATTGGGTTACCTGGAGGAGCTGGAATCAGGGAGGTCTCTTAGTAACCAAGCTGCTGAGACTCTGGGGGAATCCTAGATACATAAACAGACAGCTGAGCTCCCCATATTGTCCTAGCACCCGAGTCAGGAAGAATGGTGAGTCATTCTGGGCAGGAGGGCAGGCTTGGGCTCTCGGAGGTGAGCCCTGGCGTTGGACTGTACAGGAAAACTGGCCAGTGTGGTCCTTGGCTCTGGGGCAGCCCAGCTCGTGTCTGGAGCCTCCGCTTTGACGGCGGTAAGATGCAAACCTCAGCGAAACCCAGTGTCCTCCCCGTCGTCCTCAGGAGGTGTGACGTTGCCTGGAAAAAACATCAGCAAGGTGGAACTGGGGCTCTGAGGCAGCGGCTGCCAAGACCCCGCTTCTAGGGCATGTGGGGCAGTTTCCCGCCGGCCCTGGGCAACAAATCAGACCTCAGGATGCTGCCCTCGCCCTCTAAGGGACCTGGCTGCCCACCTCTCCCTCTGGCTGGGGGCTCTGCTTCTATAGTGCCTTGGGACCACTGTGCGTCGGCTCTCCAACCTCTCTAGCTGGCTCCCCTCCACCTGATAACCTGGTGATTTCCTTCTTGTAAAAGAGATAAGCCAGTCAGCGCGGCCAGGCCAAGATCTCAGGAGAACTCTCCCCCACCCCCCACCCCACCCCAACTGAGCCCAACGCCTCCCTCTTGGGTGGAGAAGGGGATACAGGGCCCGCTGGGACTCTTGGGCAAACCAAGGATGTGCCCAGGCTGAAACCTCCTGGGCTTGGGGTGGGGGTGGGGGGTAGCTTATCTAAGCCCTGATCAGACCCAGTCCTGGAGGAAATAGAAAAATACCATCCAAGAGCTCAACTTTGCAGAGGAAACACTCCCCCTCCCTCTTTCCAGCCCCCTCCCCCACGCCTCAGCCCTGACAACCCTTAAGCCCGCAGACTTACTCTCCCCCAAGGATCCCGGGGCCACCGGCCTTCCTCAGACAGGGGTGGCATTTGAGCTAGGAAGTATCTCCGGCCGACCATTGATTCCCCCCCTAGAGAAAACCCCTCGCATTTCCTCTGCAGGACGATGGAAAGCTCTGCCTAGCTCTTTTTCAAGGCGGGATGGCAGAACTGAGAGGGGGGGAGAGAGACCAAGAAGAAGCTTCGGGGCTGGCTCTTATGCAACCCGATCCCGCAGGCCCCAGGGCATCGAGGGGTCCCCCGTCCTGCATTCATCACTCCTGGGGGTTCCGGCCCAGAGCCCCCCCCCGGCTCTCTCCAATACAGACTGCAGCTTAACCCTCCTCTCCCTTCTCCGCTCTCCAGCAACCCAGTAGTACACTCCTGCCAAGCCTTGCAGCAGAGAGCACCTCCCGTTAACCCTCGCCTGCCCGGTCCCGATTAAGCCCCTTCCCGGGGACATAGCCGAACAGCCGATTCCTTTGTCCCCTTCGCTTTCCCCAGGGTCCAGCCGCGGAAGCATCAAAGGTCTGGTTCCCTCTTGGGCCCTTGCAGGACAGCGGAGCCCGAGAGCCAGATGGACTGGTAACAACGAGGCAGTAGCCCCAGATCTCAGCCTCCTTCCTCTCTAAACAGAGAAACCTCTGCAGCATGCCGGAGGCCTGGGGAAAAGGCAAACACCCCTCCAAGCCTGACTTCCTTAGCCTCCTGAGCCCAGGACCTCAGAGCCATTGGCGTAGGGGCGGGAGGGTACACCTTTGCCCAGGTGATCTTGCAGCCTCCCTTGAGCTCTTCCAGGCTGAAGGACTATTCTGATTTAGCAGCCATCACTCACTCAGCCAAGCCTCCCATTCTTGGAGCATGTCGCGCACGCCCCGCTCCCCAGGCTCCAGTTCTTCTTGCTACCCAGGGTCCTGATTCCTACATCTCTACTTAGAGAGAGATGCAGGCCATCCTCCCCGGACTCATCCAGGCCCAGGTGCTGCCCGCCAGGACTGGGCTCGTGGTCAGTACTGTTCCTATTCTTGGGCACAGGGCTTGCATGGCCAAAGAGGACCCTTGGGCTCCTTCCCTGCTGCAGGCTCCTGACTAGAAACACAGTGGCCCTGGGGACTGGAAGACAGGGAACATGCAAAAGGGAAAGATCCCCTGGTCCAATTTACCCTTCTGGATCAGCAGCCCGAGCCTCCATTTTTGCAGATTATGGCAAAGCTAGCGGCTTGGGGGTGAGGGGGGGCCGGGGTGAGAAAACCAAGGCTTCTTGCCTGCTCTGCAGTCCCACATGCAATGCATACAGAGCAAGTCTCCTGCGCCCCAGCACCACCTTTCTTACCTGGGCTTGGGGAAGGGGAATTGAAATGAAAGTGAGTGTGAATTGGGGGGAGGGGGGGAGAGGAGGGAGAGGAGGGGCAGCTCTGCCAGAACCAAGGGGAGAGACCCTAAAGCAAAACCTTAAACTCCTCTAGAATAATCAAGAATGAATATTCATGAGATTAAGATCACTGGGTCTATTCCCTTCTCCCACCCACCCCAGATCCTAACCATACCATCCCTGAATTCCCAGCAAAGGGAAATGAATAATAATAAATATTCTTGATAATAACAGTAATAATAATTCTCGCCTGAGCTCAGGCCCCCAACCCAGATCTTATATGGAGCTCAGTTTGTTTCTGGAAAGGTCTGGGGACCGGGGATTGGGTAAGAGACAAGAAGATTTAACTTCTGGGGAGATCCATATCCCTTTGGCTCTTGCCAACACAACGAAATCGACAAGGAGAAGGAAATCAATAGCAACAATCCCCAACAGATATGAGGAATCCAGCCTCACAGGAAGAAGTGTTGCTATTATTATAACCATGCCAGACAGTATCTGCAGACCCTACTCCCTCCCTTTCCCTCTCCCTCCCTCCCCCACCCCACCCTGCGGCTTCCCTCTTTTACCCACTAGAGCAATGCCAGGGGATGGAATGCAGCAGGGGCTTCAGGATCTCACTGCAGTCCCACTCTGGTTAGACAGACTCCCTCCCCAACCCTGCCACCCAGCTGGGACATAGACCCACAATAAATGATGGGAGGGGGCTTCTGTCCATAAAGAAGGAGCCTGCCTCTGACCTGGACAGTTAGACAATTCTTTAAAGAGAGCAAAGTACTTGAACTACATTATCTCATTTGCCCCTTGAAGCAACCCTTTGAGGGTTGGTAGTGCCAGTATCTCTATCCCCACTTTACACATAAATGATTTGTTTATGACCACTTAACTAGCAAGACTAAGAAGCAGGTTTCCCAGCTAGGTCTCTCTTTCTCCAAGTCTAGCTCTCTAATCACAATGCCATGCTGTCTCTTCAGCAGGAGGTTGTTGTTCAGTCGTGACCGACTCTCTGTGTCCCCATTTGGGGTTTTCTTGGCACAGATACTAAACTGGCTTGCCATTGCCTTTTCCAGCTCGTTTTATAGGTGAGGAAACTGAGGCAAACAGGGTAAAGTGACTTGCTCAGAATCACGCAGCTAGTATCTGAAGCCAAATTTGAACTTGGCAAGTTGGCTTCCTGACTCCAGAGCTATCGTTCTATCTACTCTATCTACCTAGCAGCCCTTAGTAGATGAGGATGGCTAAAGCTGTCAACCCAAGCCCTCCCCGCTAGAAGAATTCAGTAGGAGAGGGCTAAGGAGAGAGCTCTACCTGTTATCTCTGGCAAGAAAGGCAGAGAAACTCTGCTTATCTTATGACTTGCTGTCTTCCCTCTTTTTCTTTCTTCCCTGATCTGCCGGGTTACTCAGGTTAGGGTCCATCCCCGTGCCTGTCAGCCAAGTTTCTCAGTGCCTTCACACACTGGCTCCTCCCATTTGCTCCCAGGGTTGCACCATTAGACCCTCTCACTGTAGCCCAGCTGTGGATGGACAGGATCCCCCCAACCATCATCCATTTGCTTCAAAGGGCAAGTGAGATAACGGATCAAATACTTTGCTGACTTTGAAATGGTAATTGTCCACTATTGGTATCTG
The DNA here is from genome assembly GCF_016433145.1 of Gracilinanus agilis. NCBI lineage: Eukaryota > Metazoa > Chordata > Mammalia > Didelphimorphia > Didelphidae > Gracilinanus > Gracilinanus agilis. The sequence continues at coordinate 460,582,004 of NC_058133.1, forward strand.
CAGGGCAGTCAAGTCCCTCCTCTGTGGACAGATGCCTCAACCCACGCCCTTCCCATCATTTGTAGTGTGTCCCTGGGACCTGGAATAGTCCAGCTGGGTGTGGAGCAGGGGAGGGGGTAGGGGGAGTCTGACTCTCTAGAGGAGGGCTGCAGTGAAATGCTGCTATACTGCATGAATTGATTGTTCTGGAGGCCAGATCTCCAGGATCCTGTGTGTTCCAAAGCAGTGGCCAAAGGATGAATAGAAAGCCTTCCTGCTTGTTCCTCCCTATGTTCCAGAGAAGGAGAGGATGGGGTCATCTGCACCATAGTTAAAACAAAACCAAAACCAAACCCAAGTCACATCAGTGACCTTAGTAGGGTACTTCCTAGCCCTCAGTTCTGTCTGATACTCTTGGGGTTCTCATTTACAGTCACACCAGGGACCTGGTGATCAGCAGGCAAGATGGGTTCTGGGGATGAAGGAGAAATGAGGTGATTTGTTTATGTTGAGAAATACTGGGCAGGGACCCCATGGGTGGGTCTTAGCTCCCCAGACTAAGCCCATTCAGAGCAGAGATCCCTGTTTGTAAGGGAGACAAGAGCACTTTTATTTTCAAAAGGTTGATGCTACTTCCCAGTATACTCAGGGCCCCCTTAGAATCGTCTCTTGTGAAAGCGAGTAAGGTAAAAGCATTAGACAAAACCAAACAACACGTTTTCTATGACCTTGGAGACACAAGGTCAAGTCAAATGAACAAAATCTATTAAATGTTTTCTGTGTGTCAGCCACTGCTATGCCATGGTCTTCAAAGGCCTTCTACCGACTAGATTATCTTCCTCTGATTCCTCATTTAGCTGTCTTAATTTCCCATGAGCATATAGCTTCATTCTGCTACAAAGCAATCTTTCCCAAATGTATATTTCCCTTTTCTTCCATATTTCCCTCTTCTCCATTCTCTCCTTCCTCTGAGCTATCACCTTTCCCCTTCTCTTTTTTTTTAAACCTTTACCTTTCATCTTGGAGTCAATACTGTGTATTGGTTCCAAGACAGAAGAGTGGTAAGGTCTAGGCAATGGGAGTCAAGTGACTTGCCCAGGGTCACAAAGCTAGGAAGAATCTGAGGTCAGATTTGAACATAGGACCTCCCATCTCTAGGTCTGGTTCTCAGTCCACTGAGCCACCCAGCTTCCCTCTGTCCCTTCCCCTTAACAAAATGTAGTCCCTTCCCTCTTTCTAAGTCCTGATAAGCACCACCTCCTTCAGGAAGCCTTCCCAAACTGATCTCACTCATTTCCTGTCATGTCAGTTAAGTTCAATATCCGTTTGAATGCTTGGTTTGGACCGCATGATGGGGATAAAGAGGCAAAAATAAGAGGGATTCTGCCCTCCCAGAACTAAATGGGTTTACCTTCCTCCTTTGGGCACTGATTTTAATATCTTTATTTATTAGTTATTATATGTTATATATATTGTATATTATTAATGCCTCCTTTGGGTATTAAAGTCCTTCATCTCTTAGAAGTGATACTAAGGCAGAAGAGTTTAAAAAAAGGTGGGGAGAGATCAGCCAGGTAGCACAGTGGGTAGAGCACCAGGCCTGGAGTTGAAAGATCCTGGGTACAAATCTGGCTTCAGACACTTCGTAGCTGGGTGACCCTGGGCAAGTCACTTGAACCTCAATTGCCTAGCCCTTGCTACTCTTAGAACTGATACTAAGACAGAAGATAAGGTTTTTGTTTTTTAAGGCCCTTCACAATTTAGTTAGTACTTATCCATTTGCTTTCTTTGTCTTTTTTCAATGGGTTTTGCCCTCTCATATACCACAGAGTAGGATAAAAACTGGGTCTTCAGTAAGGAATTCCTGAATGAGGATATTCTCTATTCGAAAGCCACCATTTTCTCTGAAACTTAGATTTTTTTTTTGAGTTACCTAGAACAGCTGTCAAACATGTAGCCTGTGACCTGCAACACTTCTGATTGGTCCCAAACCAGATTGAGATGTAATTGGGAAATATTTAATAAGATGAATAAAAACACAATAAAATATAGATAATATTGCAGTTTTAAACCAAGTCAATATTCAACCTTATGGACAGACTAGTGGCCCCTGTTTCTCTTTGAATTTGATCCCGCTGCCCTAGAGCAGAGATGGCTTAGCTGACTTACCTAAGGACACACTGCCAGAGGTGGGACTTGGAATCAGGTCATCTTGGCTCCGAGGCTCACTGTCTCTCTAATTCACCACCTGTCTCTCTGCCACAAAAGGCTAGAGAAAAAAAGTGGTTACAAACCTTTTGGGCATCCCTCTGCAGGTTTTGCTCTTGAAGAAAGGAGGAAGAAAAATGAGCTCTCCCTGCATGCTTGAATTCTTGTACTACTGTGGTTATATTGTTGAGAAAACAGAGTAGGACCCCTTCTACTCAGCAGACCAAGAAAATGCACAGGATACCAGGCTGCTCGACAGTGTCCAAGGAACTAAGGCCACGGCCATTCTGAGAAAGAAGGTAGGAAGTGTTCCCCCAGGTGCCTTAGAGAAATATTAGAGTTCTCTACTGGGAGGTTTCCAGGTTGGAAGAAGCACTGGGTTGGAGATAGTGAGGGGCAATGCTCCCTAGCAGAGCTTGTGCCACAGAGGTCAGGGGCTGTGGGCATCAGACCTCTGAGTCAAGATCTTGATTTAAGGGACTCTCCTCCAGGCTATTTCCTGAGCCCAGACTGTGAGTGCCTTTATTAACTCTCATAATATTAACTTGATTAACATTATGGATGGTGGTGCCTTCTTTTGACCTCGAAAACAATCTCACCATGGGAAGACCTTTTTGCAGAGTAATCTATCAAGTGGCAAAAAATATCAGACTCAGAAACAGGTAAATTGGCTTCTAGTCCCAAGTCTTCAAGGAGCTCTAGCTATTTCAGCTTGGTCCCTCAGCTTCTTCAATAAAAAACAAAACACGATATCCATTGTTAACATGACCTAGGGCTTCCCATTGGTATTCAATTTGGATGCCAATGTTCTTCCTTCCTTAGAAATATAGCTAGCATTTACACAGCCCTTTAAAGTTTGCAAAGCACTTTACAAATATCTTATTTGATCCTCATAACAACTCTGGCAGATAGGTACTATTAATATGCCTATTTTACAGATGAGAAAACAGATAAGAGACAGAGGTTAAATGACTTGCCCAAGGTCACCTGGCTAATACGTATCCGAGAAAGGATTTGAACTCAGAATTTCCTGAATCCAGATCCAGAGCTCTGTACCTTACTACCTAACTGCTTAGAGATAAAGTTGGAAATATCAGGTCATATTGTGGAGGATTTTCATCTTGCTATTTTTCCAGTCTATAGGAATAGTTTAGAATAGTGGTTCCCAAACTTTTTTAGCCTACCACCTTCTTTCCAGAAAAAAATATTGCTTGGCCCCCTGGAAATTATTTTTTTTTAATTTTAATAGCAATTAATAGGAAAGATAAATGCACCTGTGGCCATCACTGCCCTCTGGATCACTGCAGCACCCACCAGGGGGCGGTGGCGTCCACTTTGGGAATCACTGGTCTAGAATATACCCTTTCTCTCAACAAATCCCTTCCTAATTATTATCCTTATGTATTTATTTTGTCTTCATTTATTCATTCATTCATTCAAGCAACAAACATGAATTGAGTACTATCTGTTCATAAGTCTTTGTGTTAGGCACTGGAAAGGACAATATTAGATTTGTAGTCAGAAGCCCTGTATTCAAATCTTGATTTTGCCACCTGGGTGACCTGGTACAAGTAGATTAACCTCTCTGGACTTCAGATTCCTTAAATGAAAAATAAATGGAGTCTTGGGTCCTTCTCATTCCTAAAACTACAATCCTAAGATCCTATAATAGTGATGAATAAAATACAGTCCTTATCTTTGAAGAGCTTAACATCTAGAAGGGAACATGTACACGAATGATCATAAAGTAAGATAGAATTCAAAGGCTTAATACTAAGAGGTACAAAGAACTACGGGAGCTCAGAAGAAGGAGAGAGATCCTTAAGCTGGGGAAATCAGGGAAAGTTGTATAGAGGAAGTAGGATTAGAATTGGGTCTTGAAGGAATATGGGCAGGCAAGTGGTGGGTGAGTTGGAGAAGGAGGAACTGACTTGGCATGTCAGGGAACAGGAAGGAGCCAGGACTTGGAATAGATTTCTTCTAGCAATAGACAGGAGCCTAAGGAGGGCAAAATACAGACTGTTGACTGAGAGGAGAGGGATCCAAGAAAATAAGTCCTGAGAAAGGAGGGAAGGAAAATTTTCTTGTGGAGTAGATACAACAGAGTCTGTTAAAGGCCCCAAGATCTTTGTTGGGAAGTCCCTACAGGCAAAAGGAGAGGCCTCCACAGATCCCCTGAGGACAAAGAAGGAGATCATAGAAATCCAATGTTCCACCAGGCACTCCGTGTTCTAGCCAAAAACATCAGACAAAAAGTCTGTTCATGCACTGGACATTCAGGCCAAATTGGCCTTTTTGTTGGTCACTGAACTTGGCAATCCATCTCTTCTGACTTTGCACAATATGTCCTAATCACATGGAAGGAACTCACTTCTCTCTTCAACCTTTTCAAATCCTTAGATGCCTTCAAGGCTCATCTCATGTACCACCTCCTACAAGAAGCCTTCTCGGATCTCCTGAATTTTCCTTCTTTCCCTCTTTAAATCATCATGTATATACCCATCTGTGTGCTGGTTAATTCAAAAGCAAGCTAACTCAGTCTCTAATTGGTCTAACCACTGGCAAACATATTATTCCATTGAGTCGCAATAAACCCAGATCTTTATTCTGGCTCCATCACCAACTAGTTATGGGACAGTTAATGAATTACTTTATTTCTCTGGGCCCTGAATTTCTCATCAATAAAATCAGGAAGTCGAACTAAATTGATCTGCAAAGCACTTTCCTTTATTTGTTGTTCAGTCATTTTTCAGTTGTGTCCAACTTTTCGTGATTCCCCCCTGTGGGTGATGGGGAGGGCTTCTTGGCAAAAGTACTGGAGTGGTTCATCATTTCCTTCTCCAGCTCATTTTTACAGATGAAGAAACTGGAGCAAACAGGGTGCAGAGTCAAGAGTCAGGAAGATCTGAGTTCAAATCTTCCTTCATATGTTTACTAGGAATGTGACTTTGGGCAAGTCATTTAACCCTATTTGCCTCAGTTTCCTCATCTATAAAAGGAACTGGAGAAGGAAATGGCAAACCACTCCAGTATCTATGCCAAGAAAACCCAAAAAGAGTGATGAAGAGACAAATACAACTGAAAATAACTAAACAGCAACAAAAAGGAAGTGAGCTGCCTCTGGTGGTGACTGGTTTCCCTTATTAGAAGTCTAGGGAAAAGCTGGGTGTTCACCTCTCAAGTAAGTTGTAGTTGGGAATCCTTTTTGGTTGGAGGTTAGACTAGATGGCTACTCAGTCCCCTTCGCCTCTGCAGTTGTGTGATTCTAAATTGGGAGGTGGTCCTGATATGGAAGGCAGTCTCACTAAAACTCTACTGCCAGACACATTCGAGGCTAAGGGCTGAACGGCTGTAGCTCCAAAGGGAATACAATACTACTAATAATAACTAGCATTTATACAGTGCCTTAAGATTTGCAAACTGCTTTATAAATATCATCTCATTTTATCCTCCCAACAACTCTGTAAGGTAGGTGCTATTCTTATCTCCATTTTCCAGATGAGAAAACTGAAACAAACAGGGTAAAGTGACTTGCCCAAAGTCACATAGTTAGTAAGCGTCTGTGGCTGCTTTTGAACTCAGGTGTTGCTGACTTAAGTTCAGAGCTCTATTCAGTGTACCACCTAATCACACACACACACACACACACACACACACACACACACACACACACACACACACACACACACATAACCCCAAACACTAGAATTTATGTAGCACTTTAAAGTTTCCAAATTGCATTATTTATATTATCTCATTGGATTTCCCTACCCGCCCCCCCTCCCGCCCCAACCTCTGAAGGTAGGTCCTATTATTACCCCCTTTTTTTGTTGTTCAGGCACTTTCCAGTCATGTATGACTCATTTTGACACTATTTTGGGTTTTCTTGGCAAAGATGCTGGAGTGATTTGCCATTTCCTTCTCTAGCTCATTTGACAAGTGAGAAACTGAGGCAAATAGGAATAAGTGATTTGCCAAGAGTCATCCAGCTAGTATGTACCCAAGGTCATATTTGAACTCAGGTTTTCCTGACAACAAGCCCAATACACTATCTATGGAGCCATATAGGTCCCTCCATTTTACAGATGAGAAAACTGAGGCATACAAAAATAGAAAACAGTCACACAATGTCTGAGGATGGAGTTGAATTCAGGTCTTCTTGATTACAGATTCAGTGCTCTATCTTACTACTATCTTACCAGCTGCCTTGTCTGAGGTTTGGGTTTGGATTTGTTTGTTTGTTTTTCTCCTTTTTCTTTCTTTTTTTTCTAGTTACATGTAGAAACAATTTTTGACAATAGTTTTTTGACATTTTAGAATTCAAGTTTTCTCCCTTCCTACTCCTCCCCAAGGCTTTTGGAGGTTATATCCATACTTTCTTGCAATACATATTTCCATGTTGCTCATGTTGTGCTAGAAATCCCGTATCACACACAATGGAAATTTCATGAAAGAGATATAGTGGAAGAGGACATGCTTTGGTCCAACAGTTCCTTCTTTGACTGTAGTTAGCATTATCATTATGAGTCCCTTGTGGTTGTCTTGGAGACAATCCTATGGTTGTCTTGCTTTGTTGATAATGGTTTAGTCCTTCACAGTTGAGCATCATATAAAATTTCTGCTATTGTATACACTGTTTGCTTGGTTTTGCTCACTTCACTTTGCATCAATTCATATGTCTTTCAAGATTTTCTGAATTCACCCTGTTCCTCATTCCTTATGGCAAAATAGTATTCCATTACAACCATATACTACAACTTGTTCATACATTCCCCAAGTGATGGACAATCTCTCCATTTCTAATTCTTTGCCACCAAAAAAAGAGCATGCTAAGAATATTTTGGTACAAGTAGGTCATTTCCCCTTAACTCTCACCTCCTTGGGACACAGACCCAGAAGTAATATTGCTGGATCAAAGGATTTGCATAGTTTTGTTTGGTCTGTGTTTTTTATGCCCCTCCCACATTCTAGGAGTAGGGATGGAATTGTGTTGAGCCATTTGCATTCTCTCTCTCCATCCATCTAATGAGAAAAGGGGTGGGGTCTGGAAGGAACTAAGTGACTTCTCCAAGGTTGTACATGTGACAGAATTGGGATTTGAACCCAGAACTCTTACTCCTAATCCAGCACTGAAGGAAGGGATTATATTCTATTTAACATAGTGTAGCATGTCTATTGACTTTCTCTGTCTATAGGGTTGTGCTGGAACCCACTGGTACAGATTTATGAGAGCTGATTGTTAAATTTTCAGTGTGAGCATCCACACCCTACAAAATTGGGCTTGATTTATTGTTTTATCAGTTGTCTAGGCTTAAGAAAGGGATGGGGAAATGTTAATAATGCAGATTAAACTTAAATGTAGTGTGGTGTTTGCAGAGCTGGTTATTAAATATTTAGTGGTACACAGTTGGGTATACACATAATCATTTGAAGAGGAAGATAGCATTGGCAATTGAGGAGATCAGAGAAGGCTTCCTGTATGGGGTGGTACATGAGATGAGCCTTGAAGGCATCTAGGGATTCTAAGAGGTTTAGGGAGAGAAGTGAGTGTCTTCCAGGTGATTGGGACATATTGTGCAAAGTCAGAAGAAGAGATGGTTGCCAAGTTCAGTTACCAACAAAAAGGCCAATTTGGCTTGAATGTCCAGTGCTTAAATGAGTTTTTTTGTCTGATGTCTTGGCTAGAACACAAATTGCCTCAAGAGACCTTTAGACTCATCACCTTTCTTAGTTGTCATCCCACTCATTTTCTCTTAGTACATTCTTGACCAAGTCCTCTCAGGTCTGTATCAATTTATATTCTGGGTTCTGTGATCTTCAACTCACAGTGACAAAAAATTCCAGCCACTTGAATTAAAAAACCATACCAGCTCTAGCTGGAAGTCCTGTTCTCCAAACTTAAGGCCTAGAAGGAAGTGACAGAGAGATTGGAAGTCAAAGAGAAATGCCCCTTAAAGTGAGTACTTTGGAACTTTTCCTTCATTCCCTTTTGATTTCTTGACTTCTCCTCTCTGAAGACTTTATGGAATTAATCTGATGCACTTCAGACTCCAAATCTCTTTACCAGCAGCAAAGAAAGTCTCTCATCCCAAGCCTTTCCCAACCAGGACAATCCTTAACTCAAGGTACCCTGAATCCTGTTTTTTCCAGGGTTCAAGAATGTCCCCAAGGAAACATAGGTGGCTCATTGGATAGAGTGCCAGGTCTATAAGTCAGGAAGTCTCATCTTCCTGAGTTCGAATTTGTCCTCTGACATTTCCTAGCTATGTGACCTTGGGAAAACCTGTTGGCCTCAGTTTCTTCATCTATAAAATGATCTGGAAAAGGAAATGGAAAACCTCTTCAGTATCTATGCCAAGAAAACCCCAAATAAGGTCACAGCAAGTCAGTCACATCTGAAAAACTATTGAATATATTGGTTCCTTTCTGGCTTTTCTACCCACTTTAATTATTGACTAGCTACTCTTTAGGGTGAAAAAAGAATGTTTTACTCTATCCAAAGTCAGTCTTTAGAAGTCCTAGGAAGATCTGAGTTCAAGAATCACCTCTGACATATTACTTTTCTGAATCTAGACAAATCACTTAACCTCTCTAGGTAATCTCTAGTTAGTAAATATTGATTATTTCCCATTTATCCTATATATAGTTTGTATAGTTATTGTTGTTTCTCCCATTAGATCATTAGCTGTCTTTAACTTTCTTTGTGATCCTAGAGTACAATATCTAGCACACTATAGGTGCTTAATAAATATTGGTTGACTCATTGTCTCTAGGATATAGATGAGCTAGCTATAGACTTGTCTCAGTAGAGGGAGATCCCCAAGCAGAGGACATCACCAGTCCAGAGCTCTCTCCATCCCCACCATAACCTCTCCTGAAGCCGTCCAGCAGCTCCACGAAAATTCCTAGTGGGTTGGACACTTAGAAAGGGGAACCAAGGACTGAGTGAAAATGGGTAGCAGGTTAAAAACTAGTGGAAAGAGAACATAAGGCAAGAATAAAGACACACAGATATAGAAAGTTTTGGGATAAGGTAGACAGACAGCGAGTAAGCTCTGGTGGTGGAGAGCTTAGATGGTTCAGAGCTCTGATGGTCAAGAGCTTCTTGGTTAGGAGCTCTGATGGTCAAGAGCTTCCATCATTCAGAGCTCTCTTCTCAACTGTCATATAGCTACTTTTATTGGGGTTACAACCATATGTGGTGGGAAGGGGAGAGCCAAGTGGTCTGATACATACGTAATCATCAGGAGATACAAACTGTTGGAACCTGAAATAACAGGTAGAGCAAACATCTAGATCAGGAATCCATGAGGCCTAAGGTCTTGATACAAATACTGATTGATTGGAGATAAGGCAAGGAGACTGAGATAACTGACTAGTCTTCCAGAGTGTGGCCTTAGGGAAGGGCTAGGAATTTGGAAAGGTTGAGGTTCAATTCAACTCAAGGTTACAGAAATCAATCATAAGCAATACAAGAGTCAGTTTTTGGGCACTCTTAAAATAATATTAAGATTAATGTATACCTGGATTGCTACATCTCCCTCCCTCCCCAAAAGAAGTGAGGCCAAAGTGATAGAAATAGAAAATGGTCATGTGTCCAGAGTTTAGACTCCAAGTGAACAAACAGTAAGATTTCCACCTTTTCCATACTCCCTAACTAAAAATGTTCTATGAACGTGTCACTGTATTTCTCCTCCCACCCCCTTTCTCAAATCTGTCCTCAGTGATGCTCTCTTCTTCTACCTCCCCCTGCTTCAGAAGTGACAGCTTCAGAGTGTGACAGTGCCCTGACTTCCTTCCTCCCTGAAGGAGGCAATGGGTTGATGAATTTTGATTGTGTGTCTTCCCTCTATCCTGAGTTCTGTAATTAGGTTCTGTCTTATCCATCCTGGTCAGGGTGGCCACCATGAAGCCTTTGAAAATAAGGTTTTCAAAGCAGTAGAAATTCATGCTAGAATATTTGTGTGGTCCTCCTTGTCCACAGCCAAGACTTTTATTCCGAGAGTGTCTCAGCCATTCTGGTCTGGGAGGTGTCCTGAGTTTATTTTAATAATTAAAGGATCTGTGATTTCATTGACAGAAGTACTCTTCATCCTTTATGTTTTGGTGTATTTGCTCTGGCTCAAAAATCCAGATTTTTGCTTACAACTTGGTGATGAACTTTTCTGAACTGGCTGTGCTGGTCTTCTGATGACATTCATGCAATTCTCCCTGGCTGGGTCTATACTTGAATCTGGGACAAGATAAGGCATCAGAGGGGGAAACAGTCTAGGAATTCTTTCAGAAATAAAGACTTTGGGTAGGCACCTAGGTAGCTCAATGAATTGAAAGCCAGGATTAGAGATGGGAGGTCCTGGGTTCAAATTTGACCTGAGATTTTTCCTAGCTGAGTGACCCTGGATAAGTCACTTAAGCCCCATTGCCTAGCCCTTACAGCTCTTCTGCCTTGGAGCCAATATGCAGTATTGATTCTAAGATGGAAGGTAAGGGTTTAAAAAAAAAAGAAATAAAGATTTTGATTAAGAATTTCTAAGGTCCCAATACCTATTTCTGACACACTTCCAGCTAGCCTTGAGTCATTTAGGATCTGTTCAAGGACAAAGATATAAGATGATTCTGCAAAGTGTTTCATCCTCCCCTTTACATCCTAAAGAGGAAGACTTAAATATTTAGAAATGGAAGAACTGAGTTCTATCCTACTCCAAACACTACTTTTCTACCCTACTCAGCCAATAACTAGCTATGTGGCATGGCAAGTCATCTGACCTCTCTGGGCCTTGGTTTCTTCATCTGTAAAATGAAGGAAGTTAGAGTAGATCAGGGGTTCTTAACTAAAATTCATGATTTTTAAAATTAATTCATTAATCAAGGTCAAGCAATGAATCTGCAATTTTATTTAATATTTTGAGAACTCTATTTTTACTATTATTGGTTTCCTTTATAATCTTAAATATTTTATTGCTTGCATTTAAAAACATTATTGCAAGAACAGATCTATGCATTGGCTTTACTAGACTCCTAAAGGGCTTTTGTTGTAGTTCCAGTTGTGTCTGACTCTTCATGACACAGTTTGGAATTTTCTTGGCAAATATAATAGAATGCTTTGCCATTTCCTTCTTCAGCTTATTTTACAGATGAGGAAACTGAGGCAAACAGGATTGAGTGACTTGCACAGAGTCACACAGCTAGCAAAAGTTAATGGCTGGATTTGAACTTAGGAAGATGAGTCTTCCTAACTCCAAGCCCTGAACTCTTATCTACTGCGCCACTGAGCTGGTCCATCTAATGGGGTATGTGGCACAAGAAAATTCGAGAACCCTTGGACCAGATGGCCTTTAAATCTCTTTTAGTTCTAAGTCATATGAATTATAGATCCTAAGTGTTATAAGGGCCATCAGAAGTCACCCAGTCCAAGTTTTTACTTTTTCTAGGAGAGGAAAATGAAGTCCAAAGGAAAGAAGGGGTTTGCTGAAGTCCTAGAGTAAGCAAGCATCAGAGCTGAGCTCCATTAAACAGAAGGGCAAGGTGAGGTTGTGGAAAGACTATTGGATCTAGAGTGGGAGGACTAGGATTCAAACATAAATTCTAACACTTGCTAGCTGAGTGTCCTTGGATAGGTCACTCCTGTCTCTGAAACTCATCTCCAAAATGAGTAGAATAGTATTTTTACCCTCCAGTTGTTGTGAGAGAAAAAAGCACTTTGTAAACCTTAAAGCACTAAGGAAATGAGAATTGTGGTGATGCCAAGGTGGTTGCATTGCCATAGGCAGATGGCTCAGGGGTGGGGTAGATAAAGGATAGGTAGAAAAGGTAGATAGCGGATAAAAAACACTTGAATTTTACTAAAGGAACTGGGGAAGGGAACAGACTTCTCTTTGAAATTTGGTGCAGAGGCCCCCCCCTAACCTTGGTTATCATTCACCATGGTTGCTTTTTCAATCCCTTTTGCTTCCTACTCTTTTTCTTATTAGAACTGAGCTCTAGATTGTGCTGGCAGAATTATAGAGGGGGCTAGTGGCAATGAGAAGGCTTATAATTTTAGGAGAAAAATGAAGGGGACAGGGGTTACTGTGGCACTGTGCTAAATTCCTTATAAATAAATTTGATCAACAATCCTGTCAGGTAAATGCTATTATGAACCCTATTTATAGTTAAGGAAACTGAGGCAGACAGAGGTTAAGTGACCTGCTCAGGAGTCTCACAACTAGTAAATGTCCAAGGCTGATTTCAGATCCAACACTCTCCATGGTGCTACCTAGCTACCATAAGAAGGAATATAGGATTGAGCTAATCTCTAAGTTGGGGGGACATAAGAAGAAAGATAAAGGTTCTCCATCCCACCCCAATTCCATTAGGGCATGGGTGATAGGGATCTCTCTAGCTTCTGAGGCTGACTTCAAGGCACATGTGAAGTACCTTCTTCATACAGGAAGCAGAAGAGCAGAACCTCATCATATTACCTGGCCATGGATTCAGGCCACTGTTGCTGATTCAATCACAAGGTCCAAATCAATCAATCAACAAACATCTATTGAGTACCTACTATGTGCCAGCCACTATGTTATGTGCTGACAAAAAAAAAGATGGAGGAGGGAGCAAGAAGTCCTTTCCTTCATTCTACCCTTCCCTGTATTTGCACAATATAAAGAAGAGTAAGGGGGAAGCTCACAGGAAGAACCCTGACTTCATATTTGCAATGGATTTTTTTAAAAATTTTGTCTTGTTTTCTTTCTCAGTGGGTAGTGAGAAGGCAAGAGGAAGAAAGAAACTTGGGACTGAAAATGAAATATATTTGAATTTTTAAAGAAAGAAAGAACACTGATCAGATTAAAGGATCAATGGTGGGAAAGGGGTGATGTGTGCCAGTCTCAACTCTCTGCCACTATTTATATGACCTTTAACAAGTCATTGAACTACTCTGGTCCTCAGTTTTCCTCATCTATAAAATGAAGGGACTGGGCTTCATGAGATCTAAGCCTATTTTAACATTCTATGATGTAGGGGATTTTAATGGGAGTCAAAAGTAGAAATCTTAAGAAATGGAGGCAGTAAAGGAATTTTAGCAAAAGCATTTTGAAAATAGAAAATTTTATTAAATTTCCAAGTCATGTCAGAGCAGGTTGAAGGAAATTTCATCTCTGAAGGGGCATGAAGATTTGGATTTGACCTGATGATAAGGGCACTAACTGCTTCCTCTCCTCAGGACCAATGAGACAGCATGGACTTAACAGGCAGCAAGAGAAGATTTAGATAGATTTGTAGAAATGTTTGTTGGTTGTAAGAGAAATTCCTTGGAAAATAAAAGTGGATCAAAGGAATTAAAAATAAAATTCCATCTTTGGAAACATTTAAAAGTAGGGCAGACACATGTCAGTCTTGGAGAATTTGATATTGACTTAACTGAACATACGTTGGAATTAAAATGAACCTGGTGGGTCCCTTCAGTTCTGAGAGTCTATGAGAATAGAATTAGAACAGGCTTGTTTAATAGTGGGACAAAATCAGCGATGAATTCAATAGATAGCAAAGATCACTATGGGCTCCTACCATAGAGAAAGGTTCATAATAACACCCTGATAAATGTTGAATATTAGGGGCATTGGGGCTTGAGAATAGGCGTCACGGGGCTCAAGCTTTGCTAAACAATCATATTTCTGGGAGTGAATTCTCTAGGGGGCAAGTGGTGGGTCAAAAGACATAGGAAGCAATGCCTTGAACCAATCATGCAGTGATTTCTTCAAGAAGGTGAGTGGAGGGTAAGATTTGGAAGAAGGAGAGAGGCAAGATTCTTGGAAGGAAAAAAAAGGGGGGAGTGGGAGGAGGGATTCAGAGGGTAGAAGAGATAAGGATAGGAAGATAAGAGGGTCAGCAATCCTGGATGTGAAGAAGGGAGGAATGTGGTACCAGAACCTCTGAATACTCTTGGTTAGTATGGTGGACTTGATTTATTCTATCAAATGGGCCAACTGGTAAAGATAATAACACATTTAGGAGAGAAGAAATGGAGGGGTCTTATGACAGAGCAAGGTTTATTTTAAGATGTCCCTTGGAAATATTTTAGGGAAGGAGTTCAGGAGATAATGAGGATTCTGTCTGGAAGGTATAGAAGAAAACTTCCCTTTTCATGGAAGATTGGGAAAGGAATAGCTGAAGGTAGTAGAGGGATAGAGCTCCTGGAAATTGCCTACTGGCCTGGGAAGGAACACGAGGGTAGAAACTCTATAAAACATTCTGCAACTCATTGGGAACACAGTCTTAGAGAATTGCCTGCTATCCTAAGAGATGAAGTGATTTGCCCAATCACAGTCTGTATGTGTCAGAGGCAGAACTTGAACTCAAGTCTCCCTCTCCTCAAGTTCATCATTCTAACCAACAAATCACCTTCTTCTTAAGCTAATAGCTCCATGTATTTCACATTTATTACCTTCTATTGTTAGTTCTACACTGGTATCCATACAATATTATAAGACTCAGAGGAAGACCTCCAGGTCATAAAGTGGATACACTATGGAGGAATTACAGAAAGATATGGGCAAGAATTGCTGAAGAGCTAAGTGGTGCATTGGATAGGATGTCAGCCTGGAATCAGGAAGACTCATCATCCTGAGTTCAAATCTGACTGCTGATACTTCCTAGCTATATGACCCTGGGCAAGTCACTTAACCCCTGTTTGCCTCAGCTTCCTCATTTATAAAATGATTTGGAGAAGGAAATGGAAAACCACTCCAGTATCTTTGCCAAGAAAATCCCAAACAGGGTCACAAAGAGTTGGACACAACTGAACAACAACAACAATTGGCAAGAATTGCAAAATATAAAAAGGAATGGAAATTTTATGGTTTATACTAGTTGGAGGGAGGATCCACAAGGATGAAACTGAATATCCTGAGGGCACTTTTCAGACCTTATTCTACTTTGTATTCTCAGCATTCCATCAAATCATTCATTTGTTCATTCATTTATACTTTGAACTTTTTTTCTCCTTTTTCTAGTTATATCTTATTTTTCAACTAATAAGCATCTATGTTCTCTCTGTCTCTCTCTCTGACTCACTTACTCTCTCTTTCTCTCTCCCTTTCTCTTGCCCTTCCTCCCTCCCTCTCCCTCCCCCTCCCCCTCTTTCTCTCTCTCTCTCTCCTATTTTTCTCCTCTTTGGCTCTCTCTTTCTCTTTCCCCCCTCTCTCTTCCTTCTTGTCTT
>NC_058133.1:460597788-460614740 GCF_016433145.1 Gracilinanus agilis
CTTCTCTTCTCTTCTCTTCTCTTCTCTTCTCTTCTCTTCTCTTCTCTTCTCTTCTCTTCTCTTCTCTTCTCTTCTCTTCTCTTCTCTTCTCTTCTCTTCTCCTCTCTTCTCTTCTCCTCTCTTCTCTCTCCCTCTCCCTCCTCCCTCTTTCCCTCTCTCTCCTTCTCTCTCTCTCCCACCACATCCTCCCAACTTAAAAGAAAAAAGGGGAAATGTCCTTATAACCAATATTCAAAGGCAAAAAAAACAAATACCCACATTGGTCACAGTCCCCCAAAATATCAGTTGGGTTCAGTTCACTAAATGCAAAGATCTGATATTGCCCAGGTTTTCTCAGAGAAGACAAAGAGGCAGGCCTTGACCCCAGGTCTCCTTGAGTTCCTTCTAAGGCTGGCTCTCCAGCTACTTGCCCCACATTGCTTCTTTAATGGAAACTAAAAAATGAAAACCTTATCACTACACATCACTAAGAACCAATTGACTTATATAATAAAATGCAAACCAAATCCGTCAAATCAAGGCTGTTTGGCTACACTGGATGCTGTCCATGGGCTTTAGGGCTGTGTCATTCTTTCCGCATTCTGAGCCCAGTTCCAAGGCTGAAAAACCTAAAATCTACATTTCCTGAACAGTTCTAAGGACGTGCATACAGCGCAACCTTGTGGCCTAAGGGAAGGCTGCAGGGAAGAGAAGTGGAAAAAGCCATTGGGAAGAACGAGTGACTAACATTGATATAGTTTATTTACATTATCTCACGCTCCTCCTCTACACGATTCTCAGAGTCACACTGCGAACCAAGTGCTGTTTCTGCCCCCATTTTCTAGATGAGGAAATGGAGACATTGATGTCAAAATAGAAATAATAATAAATAACAAAAGTGCTTTGCATACATTTCCCTCACTTGAGACTGGCACCAATCCTATGAAATAGGGGAGCGTGAGAATTATTGCACCCATTTACAGATGAAGGAACTGGAACTCATAGAGATTTAATGATTTGGTCAGAGTCACAGAGCCCATAATGCATCAAAGATAGGATATGAATCCAGGTGTTTCTGACACCAAATCCGACACCCTATCCAACATATAAGTATTCTGTTGTTTCAGTCACGTCTTACTCCTCAAAGATCCCATTTGGGGATTTTCTTGGCAAAGAGACTTCAGTGATTTTCCATTTCTTTCTCCAGCTTATTTGACAGATGAGAAAACTGAGGCAAACAGGGTTAAGTGATTTTCCCAGGGCCACATAGCTCATAAAAGTTTTAAGCACTTTCCTAGTGCAGAGGAGGGAATGGACTCTTTCCTAGGACAGATTTGAACTCTGGTCCTCCCGACTCCAGATCAGTGATTCCCAAAATGGGTGCCACCGCCCCCTGGTGGGTGCTGCAGTGATTCCAGGAGGGTGGTGATGGCCACAGGTGCATTTATCTTTCCTATTAAGTGCTATTAAAATTTTTTAAAAATTATTTTCCAGGGGGCTAAGTAATATTTTTTTTCTGGAAAGGGGGCGGTAGGCCAAAAAAGTTTGGGAGCCACTCCTCCAGATCTTGCTTGTGGTCTATCCACTGTGCCAACTAGTTGTCCATCCAATATACAAGGCTGTCCTTTATTTTCCAATATTTTCTTTAGTCATTCTTTCCTTCCTTCCTTCCATCCATCCATCCTTCCTTCTTTCCTTTCATTTTTACCTTCCCTCCTTTCTTCCTACTTCCATTCCTTCCTCTCTCTCTCTCCCCGTCTCTTTGTCTCTGTCTCTCTCTATCTGTCTTATTGTTTCTCTGTCTGTCTGTCTATCTCTCTCTTTTAAAAAATCCTTCCCTTCTGTCTTACCATCTATACTAAATATTGGTTCCAAGGTAGAAGAGCAGTAAGGGTTAGGCAGTTGGGATTAAATGACTTGCCCAGGGTCCCACAGTTAGGAAGTATCAGGCCAGATTTGTACCCCACACTTCCACCTCCAGTCCTGACTCTCCATCCATTGAGCCACCTAGCTGCCCCCTCCCTAATATTTTCTTACACAAGCTCTTTACTCCATCCTAACTTGACTATTCAGTCTTCCTTGAGCATGAATGTTTCTGTCTTCCAGTCTTCTCTCAAAGAATAATCCCTGCTTGGAGTATTCTCCTACGTTCTCTACCCACAATCCTGTTCCATTCTTTCTTCAACTTTTGAAGGATAAACCTATCATCTTAGAATTGTCTTTGCATCCCCCATACCTAGCACAGTGCCTGGCACAGAGTTGGTACTGCCCCTTTCCAATATTGCCACCATTTTGAGGGAGGTCTTTATCTCTTTAAAACTAGACTGTTGCAATAGCCTGCTGATGGGTCTATCTGGGATAAATCTCTCCCTCCTCCTGTCCTCTCTTTAGCCACAAAGTGATTTTCCTCAAGTGCAGGTCAGATCATTTCACAGCACTGTCCCTTTTCCCCTAATAAACTTCACTGGCTTCCTGTCACCTCCAGGATAAATATAAAATCCTCTCTTTGGCAATCAAAACCCTTCAAAGCCTACTTGGTTCTTCTATTTCTAATCTTTTTACACCTTACATTCCTCATTCCCCCCTACCTTACCCTCCTCCCATACATACTATTTAATCCAAGGACACTGGCCTCTTGGCTGTTCTCTAAACTAACCCATCTCTTGATTCTGGACATTTTCTCTTGGCCTGGAATGCTCTTCCTCCTCCTCTCTGCCTCCTGGTTGCCTTCAAGTTCCAGCAAAAAGCTCACATTTTACAGAAGCCTTTCCCAATCCCTCTTTGTTCTAGTGTCTTTCCTTGGACAACTATATCTTATTTATCCTGTACATAGCTTATTTGTACATAGTTGTTTGCATGTTGTCTTCCCCATTTAGATTGTGAGCTCTTCCGGGCAAGAACTCTATTTTGCCTCTTTTTGTATCCCCAGAGCTTAACACAGTGCTTGGAACATAGTAGGTACTTAATAAATGCTCATTGGCTGACTGCTGAATAAATACTTGTTAATTGATTGACTTTCAAATGTTAACAATAGGACAGCCCCAGCGATCATCTAAGCCAAATGTTAGGTTTTTAGCTGAGGAAACTATGAAATTAAAGCCCCGTGAAGTTATGTGATTTGCTGAATGTCACTTGACTTGTTTATGGCAGGACCTTTCCTATGTCTAGAACTTGGTGATTTCTAGTAGGAGAACCCAAGTTTTCAGTATGAGTATTTACACTTTGGGGAAGCTGGCTGGTACACTAGATGGTGTACCAGGCTTGGAGTCAGGAGAATTTATCTTCCTAAATTCAAATCTGGCTTCAGACTCTTCCTCACTGTGTGATCCTGGTCAAGTCACTTAATCCCATTTGCCTCAATTTCCAGATCTGGAAAATGAAACGGCAAACCACGAGAGCATCTTTGCTAAGAAAACCCCAAATGGGATCATGAAGTATTGGACATGACTGAAAAATGAATGAACATTTCTATCTTGGAAATCAGTAAATTCTAGAAATCCAGGTTTGGTTCATTGTTTTGTTAAGAAAGTGATACAGAAAATGTTAATAATGGAGATTAAACGTAAAAAAGAGTCATGTTTTTCCAGGGGAGATGGTTGTTAAATATTTATCAGCATACCCTTGCCTTTGGCATTTATTGGTATAGAGAAAAGATCATTGGATTAGAGTCCTCAGAACCAATAATTGGTTGTCTAATCCTAGGGAAGTCACTTAACCTTGCTGAATATCAGTTTCCTCATCTATGTTATGGCAAAAACAATATTCCTATTACCTATTGCATTAGGCTATTTTGAGGGAAACACTACATAGACTAGTGCTATTTTAATGGGAGCTATTATTACATGAATTCTCAGTGTCAGGAGCTTCCTTCACTAATCCCTCTCTGAATCTAAGTATCAGGATGTTGCCTGAGGCATAGAGAGTCTACAAAATTGCCAAGGGCTACAAAGCTAATAAGGGTAGAGGCAAGACTTGAATCCAAGGCTCCCTCACTCCAAATCCAGCACTCTAGCCACTATTGTGTGTGCCTCTTAGAATGAAGGGCATTTATTTCACACTCTTATCATCTTGTATTGTTAGTTATATTTTTGTGTCTATATATCTTTTTGCATCTCCATGAAATATTTTAAGACTCAGAAGAAGATCTCCAGTATAAGAAAGAATTATAGAAATATACCTTTGGACAAGGAAAGCTTTCACTGATTGGAGGCAAGACCCACATGGACAAGATTATGAATCCGTTGAATGAAAGTATTGGATGTCCTGCCACTTTATCAGCCAATAAACATTGATTAAGTGCCTACTATATTCTAGGCATCATGTTGATCACTAGGGATACAAAGAAAGACAAATGATAGTTCTAGCCCTCAAAGAGTTCGAAATTTAATGTTTGTTGTCTCAAGCACTCCGTTGATTCATTCATTCATTTGTTCATTGATTCATTCAACAAACATTTTTAGAGTTACATTTTATTTTTTTTTCAATCAGCAAAAATATTTCTCTTTCTTTCATTCCTATCTCAAGTATTTTTTTTAGCAAACTTAATAAAGTAATTCAACTCAAGATACATTTATTAAGTACCTACACTATTCAAGGTCCTATATCAGGAGTTGGGGAAACAAAGGCAAAAATTAAATAGTCTCTTTCCACAGAATACTTATGGCTAAGAAAATTCTATGTACTAATAATTGTTGGTTTATTAGCTTAGTCATTGGTATTCTTAGAATTTGAGGGAGGAGATTAGGGAGATTAGGGGAGCGTACCAATGTCTTTATTATTTTTTGTTATAAAATCTCACGTGTCCATTGATCTAAGGGTAGTTTTTCTGTGTCTTTCTGGGTAAAGGTTTAAAACAGGTGTTGAAGCCAAAAGAGAAAAAGAAAATACTCACTCCATCTTCTGACCCTCACCTCTGGAATGTGAGTATTGTTAATCAGGTTCAACTACATTTTTTCTCCATCCATCTAGCAGTTCCTACTTTCTGCTCATTGTCTACAACTGGAAGCCTACAGAGAGTTTTCTCTGCCCATGAATTGGGAGGGGAAGGGAAAGGAGGGAGTGAAGTCACATGTCCCAAGAGCTCAGCCTTGTCTGAAATAGCAAGAATGATGCTCTAATTTATTTTTAACCTGAGGAAAAGAAAGGAAAGCCCCAGATCGAATTTAGCTCTGCCTTTTGGGAAATTTATCCAAAAATTACTAAAAATAAATATTAATAAGATTTCCTCTCAGTTTGGTTTAGCTCCCAGGTAGGAGAAAAGCTGGCACTTTTTAGGGTCCAGGGATCAAACCCTGGTCCTTTCTGAAACTCTGTATGACAACACCAAACATTGGTTCGCAAATAAGGCAACATACAGACCAAGAGTAATTAATTCAATCAGATTTTTTCCAGCTGAGAAAAAGGAATTCAAATTAATTTAAAAGAAATTAGAAAAATAACTTGACAAAACAGAATAGGCTTTGGAATGAGCTTCTGTCCTCAGTCAGAAATGAAAGGGCACCCACATTTGTACTTTACAGTCTAACATCGTCTCCCACAAGGTAAATCAACAACTACTCACTCTCCCTTCTACCTGCTAAAATTTGGAGAAATCAGAGTCACTGGGGCTCTGGTCTGCCATCCTACAGGCTACTGTGTCTCAGTACCAGCTCTCCAGTCTCTGGTCTTCCATTACAAATGCTATTCCATATTCTTTGCTACCCTGCCTGCAGCAGCAGTCAAACATGTGTAAACATCTGGGTACATCAAAGATACTGTACAGAATAGATGAAGAAAATCTGAACAGGGAGACAGCAGCAGCTGAGAGGACAAAAGAGACAGACAGACAAAGACAGACTTGTCCAGCAGAACAGGGCTTAAGACTTAAGGGTAAGTCATATAGTGGATGGAGATCTAAAGGCTCAAGTCAAGAAGATCTGAGTTCAAATCAGGTTTTTGCCACTTACTAGCTGCATGACTCTGTGCAAGTCACTTCAGTTCTGTCTGCCTCGGTTTCCTTTTTTGTAAAATGGGAATAATAATAGCACTTACCTCCCAGGGTTGTTGTAAATGAGATATCTGTAAAGTGTCTAGCACAGTGCCTCAATTTTCCATGCATTTAAAAAAGAGGATTAGGTGATGGATCTACAGGGTGGCTTCCATGGTCAGCAAAAGGCAGAAGCAAAGAGTCACTGGGTAGTGTGAAGTGTGAAGGAAACAGCAAAATAAGCCTTGGGGAGTAGGGTACTTGAGAAGGAGGAGGAATTAGAGACAAACTTTCTGTGACTTTTTGTTCTTCCTGGAAACAAAAACCCTATTCACATAGCATGAGTTAAAACTATGCATTACCAATTTTGCTTGTGGCCTTATCTTGCCTCATCTAGAACACTGGCTCCTTGTTTTTCTCTTCTCCCCATTAGATAGACTGGGTAAGGGGTGTTTTTCTTTCAGCCCATTCTTAAATGCATGAGACACAAGTGAGGCAGACAGGTTCTAGGTTCTTTTTTTGTATCCTGGACCCCTTTGGGAGAACTGGGGAAACTTAAAGAAGCCTTAAGGAACCCCTTCTCAGTATATGACTTTAAAGGAATGAAATGAAATATAGAGGATTATGCAAAAAACTAATTATTTTGAAATGGTTACCCAAGTATTTTTAAAAATAAGTTCATGGATCCCAGGTTAATAATTGTTGTTCTAGAACAATAGTGTTAAATTCAAATAGAAAGGGACCACTAAATTCTGAAGTCACATATTGACTTAGAAAACTACAAATGAACATTATCTATATTTTGCTATTATCTTATTTATTTTGTTAAATATTTCCTAATTACATTTTTAAAAATCCTTATCTTCTGTCTGAGAATCAATACTGTATACTAGAGAGTGCTGTAGATAGCAATGCAGTCAGCAGGCCTTGTGCTGGATACCTTTATTCTAGAAGATCTAGAACCCAGGCTTCAATCCTCAGCAGATTCCTTATAAATCTGACACATCTTTCTGAGAAATCTCCTCTCCTCAGTCTCCTGGAGGAACTCCTTATGTCCCACATCAACTGTTTTATCTACAAAAACTCAAGAACTCTCCTTCTTGGTAAGGTCAGAAACCCTAGGAGACCCTGGAAAAGACTTCTTTCCCAGAGGAGCCACCAACCATCCCAAGTTGGACTGTCTAGAACAGTGATTCCCAAAGTGGGTGCCACCTCCCCCTGGTGGATGCTGCAGTGATCCAGGAGAGGCAGTGATGGCCACAGGTACATTTATCTTTCCTATTAATTGCTATTAAAACTTTTAAAAATTAATTTCCAGGGGACTAAGTAATATTTTTTTTTTGGAAAGGGGGTAGTAGGCCAAAAAAGTTTGGGAACCACTGGTCTAGAACCAAATTCTCTTTTCACCCCTCATTAGTTAGAAACAAGGGATCCCCATATCCAGAGGCCTTAAGGGATACAGAAGCTTTTCAGAATACAGGAATAAGAGTTTTAGTAATTATTTTATTTTTATTTTGTTATTACTTTTATTTTAAATTAAATAAAAATTAAATTAAATTTATTATTAATAAGACAGCTTTTTTGAAAATGTAAGTTAATTCCTCTATGCTGAGCAAAGGCTTTCCAGGAGATTCTATTGAGGAGTGTATGGTGTGTGTGTGTGTGTATGGGGATGGGAGAGAGACTTTGTGGACTCTCCTAAGCCTTCAATGGCCTGGTAGAGTGACTTCTCATAATCCTCAGCGCCACAGACAGGGGGATAAAGAGGAATAGCTTGACTCTGTAGTGGGGAAGAGGCGTTAACTAATCTGGCTGTGCCATAGATTCAGGAAGCTTTGCTTGGGACAGGAGAGGTATGGTCAGGCATGTGGCAGAATAAATACCTGACCTGACAATGCCATGGAATGTGGACCCTTTCTGGACCTGAAATCAGCAAAGTTGGGAGATGGAAAAACCATCGCCTGAAACATGAGATAAAAGAGGTGAAAGCACTTTCAAAAAGTCTAGGTAAGGTATTCGTAAGAACATTTGGAAAGATCTGTGAGTTCTTCAGTGAGGTTGCTCCTCAATTCTGTTTTCTCTGCCAGGGGCAATGACCTTTAGACTGGAAGAGACAGAACAGAAATGACTAACAGAGAGTTGATACCCAAGATAAATAAGGAGCTATTTAAGAGAGCACTTAGCTGCCCTTGATAAGTTCAAGTTACTACGCTCATCCTCTGGTATTGAAAGAACTGGTGGGTATGATTGATAAGCTACTGTCAGTGACATTTGAAAGACTGGGGATAACAGAATTGGAAAAGGGCAAATGTTTCCATTTTCAAAAAAAGAAAAGAATAGGGAATCTATAAACTATAGTTCACCAAGCCCAACTTTTGTTTCCTGGCAAAATTCTAGAATATATTATTAAAGGGATCACAAAACCCCACCATGGCTTCATCAAGATTTGGTCATGCTAAAATTCATTTACGTTTTTGGATTACTAAATTTGTAGGAGAGGAAAATGCTACAGAAACATAACTTGCCTAGATTTTAACAAAACATTTGAGGAAGTCTTTAATGCTAATCTTATGGAAAATATGGAGAGATAAAGGCTAGATGATAGTAGAATTAAATAGATTTGCAACTTGTTGTATGGTTGTGGACTCAAAGAGCAGTCATTAATGGTTCACCTCCACCTTCAAAGGTCGTCTTCAGCAGAGTTCTCCAGGGATCTGTACTTGGTCCTGTGCTATTTAATACTTTAAATAATTAATTGTATAAAGAGATGGATGGCATGCTTATCAAATTTGCAGATGACAAGGAGGGATAGCAAGCATAATCAATGACAGAATCAGTATCAACATGGCACTGTTCTCTCTTGTTTCCTCTTCTATTCACCTTCTTTTGCTGGGTCATCATTTCTTATCCCCTCATTAATAGTGAGTATACTGCCAAACTCTGTTCTTATCTCTCTTTCTATATTTTCTGTCTCAAAGATTTCATCAGCTCCCATGGGTTTAATTATTCTTATGTAGATGACTTCCCAGATCTATATATCCAACACTAGAGTCTATCTTGACCTCTGGCCCCATGTTACCAACTGCCTATTGGACATTTCAAACTGGATGTCCTTTGGGCATCTCAAACTCATCATTTCCAGAACAGAATGCATTTTTGTTTTCCCCTGGAATCCACCCCTCTTCTGAACTTCTTGTTTCTCTAAAGAATACTGCCATTCATCCAGGTTCCCTTTCCTCATCACTTTCCTTCACCCCACACATCCAATCAATTGCCAAGTCTTATTAATTCTACTCCCACAACATCTCTTGCATCTATTTCCTCATCTCCAATCACAGGACCACCACTTTATTCAGACTCTCTTCACTTTTTGCCTGGATGACAAGAATGACCCAGATGGTCTCTCTGCCTCATCTCTCCAATCTCCCATCTATTTTCCAAACAGCTGCCAAAGAGATATTCCTAAAGTACAGATCAAACCATGTTAGTCTAATGGTTCCCTATTAGCCTAGAATAAAATACAAACTTCTTTATTGGATCTTTACATTTTTTTAATTAAAATATTTTTTTTACCTTTTGTGATGTGACTTCCCAGGTTTATTACCTATTACTACCCTCAAAATCGATATTCCAGCCAGATTGGTTGCTGTTCCTATTTACTCTTCCCTCTACACAGAAGACTTCATTTTCCTTCTCAAAGCAGTTGCATAGCCTGTTCTCCACACCTGGAAGTCACTTTCTCCTCCCTCCACCTCTCACATGAGACTTATGCTTACTTTCCCCACTCCCCAGTAGCTAGTATATCACTGCCCCAACAACTGCTTTGCACATATTTTCTACTTTTCTGGATGTATGCCCTTTCCCTTCAGTAAAATGAAAACTCCTTGAAGACAGAGGTCTACATTCCTAAGTGGCTGGTGTATTGCTGTTGTTTGTCCTTCTTTTTGAAGAGTACCAATGACATCACAGAGTATATGGATTGGATTCATGGGAGGCAGAGTTACCCAAAGTCATTGGCCTTGCTCTCTCTTCCAAAGTTATCAAAGTCCAGTGGCAAAACAAAAGTCAAGATGACTGGTGATGACTTGGGGGCACTGCGTGACATTGGTATCTTTGATGTCTGACCAAGCTCTTAGTGCTCCACAGCATCTGCTTCAGCTATCTTCATGACTGATGAAACACATTATTTTCATTTGCCTATTCCATTAGGTAAAGTGTTCATATGCCTGGGGTAGACACCCTCCCCCCCCAACTCACTGATGGATTTTATGCCTGTGGGTTACCCTCAACCTGGTTTATCCTATCTGGGTTTCTTGGGGTGTGTTTGCTGCAATACTGTGGCTCCTTGGAGTTGCAGGTGAAAGTTGAATGCCAGGTGAACACCAAAGGTGGCTAAGCAGCCCTGAAAATAGCCTGACAAGCCGTCATATTAGAGGTGCTAGTCCTCCTTAAACACCCATATATAAACACTCTGGAATAAAATTGTTTGCTCAAGAATGAATGATACTTATCTCTTTGGGGAGCATCCAAGGAATGGACAGTAAGCATTTGAACTGAGTGACACTGTAGAGAGGGAATTGTTTTTAACCTTCACCCATGATGATTCTTTGTTCTCTAAAAAGAACAGATTTCTAGAGAAGGGTTCAAAGGCTGGTGACTTCTGTTCCACTTCTACCTAGCAATATGTCATGGTCTGGTCTTGCTCTTGACTCTCTATACCTGAATGGTCTGGGATTAACCTCCACCCCCGGGGCCCATTTCCTCATCTGTAAAATAATAGAGTTGAGTTAGATGACATCTAAGGTCCCTTCCAGGACTACCTCTATTAACCTATGATCATTGAATTTACAGTCTATCAAACAGGTTTTGAAGTAGGTCAAGAGGGAAAAAATGTAGATGACTCAGCATGAATCAATCACTACTTCTGGGAGAAGTATAGGATCACCACCAGCAAAATCCTTAAGTATTAAATTGTCTTTATTTAATTTAAGTATTAAATTAAGCTTTTCCCATCCCAGATTAGAATTTTTTTGAGTGACTACAAGCATGGAAGTGTTGGATATGGACAAGGAGAAGTATGGATATGGACAAGGAGAAGTTGATTCACAGATCTATTGATCCATCCCTTACCTCTCCCCTGAATTTCAGTCCAATATCATCAGCTGTCAATTGGACTTTTCAAACTTGATGTTCCAGATACATCTCAAATTCAATATATCTAAAACAGAACTGGCCATCTTTGTCCCCAATATACTACCTCTGTTCTAGGGGCATATGGGGTATTCAGAGAAGAGTAGCACCTCTTGTTTGAGGGCTTACCAAGTCCTTTTCAGGGTTGCTCATTTACCTTTGGTGTCCATCTGCCACCCAGTTCTCATTTGTGCCTCCAAGAAGCTATAGAATACACAGCAGCCACATCCCAGCAAACGTGTCTTAGCGGCTGGGCTATACTATGTGGACAGTAACCAACAGACCTCAGACCCATCATTGAGTTAGAGGGTATCTACCCCAGGCATGAGAAGCCTTTTCCTAGTGAAATAGGTAGATGAGATCAATTTATTCCAATGGTTATGAAGACAGCTGAAACAGATATTGTAGAACACTTAGAGTTTGGTTAGACATTGAAGATGCCAGTGTCATCTACTGCATTTTGGGCCATCGACAGTCATCCTGACTTTTGTCTTGTCACTGGACTCAATGACTCTGTAAGAGAGAAAGTGATAACTTTATGCAACTCTGCCTCACTTAAATCCAAATTGGGCATGAGGCAAAAGACACCACCAATGATATCATTTTGGTCTTCTTTGAGTAAAAAGGACAATCAAACAACCTCTCCTCCAAACTTCCTTATTCTTGTAAAAGGTATCATCATTCTTCAAATCTTTCAGGTTCCTAATTTTAGTATCCTCTTTGAATCTTCACTCTCAAGTAGCAAGTGATAACATTTGTACAACCCAGTAGAATTGTTTGTCCACTCTGGGAGTGGGGAAGGAAGAGGAGAGGGAAAGAAAATGAATCAAGTAAACATGGAAAAATATTTAAAAATAAATCTTCGCTCTCCATCACCGCATATATCCTATCAGGTGCCAAATTTGCCATTTCCACCTCCTTGATATCTCTTGCATCTAATCCCTTTTCTCAATTCATATAGCCACCACTATTGTACCTCTCGCCTATACTGCTGTTATTTAATAGCTTTCTTTTTTTAACCCTTACCTTCTGTCTTAAAATCAATACTGCATATTGATTCTAAGGCAGAAGAATAGTAAGGGCTAGGCAATGAGGGTTAAGTGACTTGCCCAGGGTCACACAGCTAGGAAGTGTCTGAGGCCAGATTTGAACCCAGGACTTTCCATCTCTAGGCCTGACCTTCAATCCACTGAGCTACCCAGCTGCCCCCAATAGCTTTCTTTTTAAAACAAAAACCTTACCTTCTGTCTTAGAGTCAATACTACATATAGGTTCCAAGGTGGAAGAGCAGTAAGGGCTAGGCAACAGAGGTTGACCAACTTGCTTAGGGTCACACATTTATGAAGTGTGTAAAGCCAGATTTTAACCTCCTGGATATACCAAGCCACTGAGCCACCCCTTGCAAATAGCCTTCTAATTATTTTGTCCAACTCATTTCTCTCCTTACTTTAGCTTATTTGCCACAAAACAACCAGTTATAAGCGGAGATAAGATTACATCACTCTCTACTAAATAATCTCCAACAGCTCCCTATTGCCTCTAAGATAAAATGTTAATTCCTCTGTTTGTAGGAATTTAGAGCCCTTCACAATTTCACCCCAAACTACCTTTCTGGTTGTACATTACTTGTTCTTCTCTACCCTGAAATTCAGCCAAACCAGTCTTCTCTCTGTTCTTCCCATGTGGCATTCCATCTCCTATTTCTTGGCTCTTAGCATGCTCCAAGCCTAGCACATACTCTCTTCTCACCTCTACCTTATTGAATACTTCTCTTCTTTAAAGACAAAGCTCATTCATCACCTTTTATATGATGCCTTTACTAAATTGCCTTCTCTCCCCAGGTGCCTTGCATTTAATTACCTAGATTTATTTGTGTTTATTCTCTTTATCTTATTCTATATATATTTCTATATGAATTTGTTGTCTCTATCATTAGGATTTAAATTCTTTGAAAGTAGGATAATTTTATTCTTTCTATTTGTATCTCTAACACCTGGTATATTTAATGTCATAATTTTAGGTGTGTAGTACCTAAATATTTCTCCATCCCTCTTTATCATCTATCCTCACCCCTTCTCTGGAAGATCTGCATTAAAATCCAACCTTAGTCTCATAAGTTTAGTGATCTTGAGTAAATACCTTAACCTCTGTTTGCCTCAGTTTCTTCAATTGTAAAAAGCAGATAATAATACTACCTACTTCCTATGGTTATTTGGATTACCAAATGAGATAATATTTGTAAGTGCTTAGCATAGTACTTGGTGCATAGTAGGGATTTAATGAATGCTTATTTTCTTCCTTCCTTTCTTCCTATCACATCCTACTACTAATATGAATGAGGAGTAAGATATAGACTTTAGCCATATATTTCAGCCTATAAGAATAACAAAAACATTGACTTGCGAATGAATTAAATTAGCATTCTGATATAAAGTTCTTTAAAGGAATAATTCAATTTCAATTCAAACATTTACTAAGTGCTTATGACATGCTGACTTTTTTGGCTCATCCTTGGGTATCATAAAGCATTCTTTTTGACTCTAATGTGTTTTAAATCTTAAATCAATGTGGGCATAAATGAGATGTCCAACTTGGCAGCAGAAAAACTGGGGAGAGATTTGTTAGTATTTGACTTAGAGGATTCTTGAACTCTGGAAATATAGGCATCAGGCATCTCAAGTAAAGGACTAACCTGGTTGGGGGCAGACTTGAGATTCTAGGATGTTTCATAGTTACCTGGTAAAAGACTGTGTGCTTGGAGCTAATCCTTTACATAAGATACAGAGAAAAGAGAAGCCAGGAAAACCCAGAGAATAAGAGAGTAAGTCCACAAGGCACTGATATCAACAGAACTTTATCTGATAATGTAAATTTATCTGACACTTTAAGGACCCTCTCTCAGAGCTTTAGCTATAGCTGATATGACTTTTTAATAATCAATGGAAAGAGGCAAAAGTTACATAATGATAGACTCTCAGAAAGAGATCATTTAAGATGAGGGCATAGTCAACAGTACCCAGAATGACAGATCACTCAACTGGAATGGATACTGACAAAGAGGATATCAGACAAAAGTCTATTGAGATACTCTCTGTTACAGCCCAATTGACCCATTTGCTGTTCCCTGGACTCAATATTCCATCTCTCATATTGAACAAAAGATCCCTTTGTGAACTCTACATTTAAGCCAAATTGGCCAGCTTGCTGAACTTGGCACACCATTTCCTGGCTCCTTCCCTTTGCACATGCCTGGAATGCATTCTTTCCTCATTTCTGACTCTTAGTATCTCTTGTTATTCTCAACTGATTCAGATCATGATCCCTCTGTACATCTCTAAACTTCAGTCTTTTCTTCTCTCAGCTCCTTCCCTGCTTTCTAAAAATATGCCTAATTCTCCTTTCATTTTGATTCTATTGCATCCTCAAGTTATTATCCAATAAGCTCTTCCCTTTCATAATCAAGCTCCCAGAAAATGCTATCTAAACTTATCATCTCCATTTCCTCTCCTTCAACTCATTCCTCAATTATTTTCAATCTGAGGCTTCCAACCTCATCATTCAACTGAAATGAATCTTTCCAAAGTTACCAGTAATCTCTTACAAACCTAATGGTCTTTTCTCAATCCTCATTTTCCCCCTCTCTCCACAGTATTTGACATTTGTGGACCACTTTATGCTCCTAAATATTTTTTCATCTTTTGAATTCTTATGATACTTTACTCTCTTGGTTCTTTTCCTATCTTCTTACATTTTTTTTTCTATCTTCCCATCTCTCTTCTCACCCTTGTTTTTCAATCTTCCTTCATTTCTTCCTATCCTCCTACTTACCTATTGTCCTATCTTCCTGTCCAGCTTCTTATTTTTCTATGTACAATATTAATAGCTAGTATTTATATAGTACTTTAAGGTTTACAAAGCACTTTACAAATGTTATCTCATTTTATTCTCTCATTATATCCATTTTATACTTGAGAAAATTGAAATACAGAGAAGTTAATAAACTTCCCAGAATCACACAGCTCATTGAGGTCGGGTATGAATTTGAATTCATTATTTTCT
This sequence comes from Gracilinanus agilis, assembly GCF_016433145.1. Lineage (NCBI taxonomy): Eukaryota > Metazoa > Chordata > Mammalia > Didelphimorphia > Didelphidae > Gracilinanus > Gracilinanus agilis. Next base: position 460,612,982 of record NC_058133.1, read on the forward strand.
GATTCCAAGTATAATGCTCTATCCACTATGCTACCCAGCCTGTCTATTTTCCCATGTACTATCTGTATTCCTATTTTTATCTCTATTTCAAATCTATCTACCCTAGCATGATAGAAACTGCCAGAGAATACCTTGAAGTATGTATTTGTGGAGATATTTAAATGCATTATTTATTGTGAAAATGGGAAATGGATAAACAAACAGATATTGAAACATACTATTACTATTTACCAGAAAATTGGATCGATGAAAATGAATCCTCATGAGGGGGGAAAAAAGAACCTAGAAATCATCTGATTTAAGAAATGTTTGGTACCCTTTTCAAGTAGATATTGTAAGTGTGGATAACTAAGCACTCATCTTATACATATACAATATATAGAATCTAATGACAATACTGGTTTAGAATAGATAGTTTTAGAGAAGAAGATGACAGAAAATTATCAGCTGTAGTGCTTAATAAAAAGCACAATGCCCAGATTGTGAAAAGACATTTAAAAAATTCTTGAAGACACATGATCATTCTGAGAATATTTTTTGGATGAATTTGAAAGGAGGATGGGAATAGATGAAAAATGGAAAGGCTCTAGAAAGATTCCCTTTAACAAATTATCTTGATAATAGAACCTATTCATCTCAACTTTCACATCACAGTACTTCATTTGAATGAGGGAACAGCAATGAAATTAAAAACAGGAAAGATGGGAAGAGAGGCAGGACTAGACCAAATATATACAGAAAAATACATGTTTAAAATAACACAATTGTGATAGTCTTAATGGGTTGATTTTCAAGGCATTTGAAAAGGGAGATGATGCAATGGCAAGAACCATATGTGGAGGATTTATAGAAGAATACATACAAGGTTTACATAGATAAGATAGTATGGATATTTTGTGATCTGTAGCAATGGAGGAAGAACTCAATCAAGGTGATTCTAGATCTACTGATGTCTCAAAATAATGGTCCTAGCGGTTAAGATGGCGGCAGAGTAAGGAGCAGCTGCTCGATCTCTCCTGACCGAACCACACAGAACCCCTCAAGGGGAAATAAAAACGAGTCCAGAGGAACGAAGGAACCCCACAACAGGGCGCAGCATTGAAGGTACGCAGAATTGGGGCATTTCCACACTTTAAAGGGGTGAAACAGTTCACACTAAAACACGAGAGGAAGAAGCCCCTCCCCCACCCCCACACCGCACAAGCGGGTAAACAGGACTGGGGCAACCAGATAATCACTGGCAGCCCCTGAGCCTGTACCTGTGCGCTGCAAGACGAGGGACCCCAGGTGGCTGGGACTCTCCCTGAGCGCCCACGTGGGTGAAGGCACCGCCTTGGGCTGGGACAAAGGCCCCTAAAACTCGGCCTTTCCCAAGCACTGAAGGCATCGCCTCAGGTGCGAATAAAGATCTCCAGCCCACAGACTTTCACTACCTTCTGCGGGGGTGAAGGCAGGGCCTAAGAGCATCAGCGCAGGCAAAGGCAGTGCCCTAGGCTTGGATAACGATCTCCAGCCCAGGCTTGGACCTCCAGTGAGGACCCGGTGCAGACCTGAGCGTGGCTGTGGAAGCAGCCCCAAAGACTGCTGAAGGAACCTCGGGCAGAGGGGCAGACCGGGAACTACCAGGAGGCCTGACCCCGAGGACAAGGAGACCAGAGCCCCTCCCCCCCCCCCCCAAGCTTGCAAGGCCCAGACAGACCCGGAGTGCAAAGACAAAGCGGGGAAAGGGGCGGGGCTAACAATGGCCAGCAATAAGGAA
>NC_058133.1:460619691-460639361 GCF_016433145.1 Gracilinanus agilis
GCACATGAGAAAGTGCTCCAAATCTCTAATAATTAGAGAAATGCAAATCAAAACAACTCTGAGGTATCACCTCACACCTAGCAGATTGGCTAAAATGAAAGAAGGGGAGAGTAATGAATGCTGGAGGGGATGTGGCAAAATCGGGACATTAATGCATTGCTGGTGGAGTTGTGAACTGATCCAGCCATTCTGGCTGGCAATTTGGAATCATGCTCAAAGGGCTATAAAAGAATGCCTGCCCTTTGACCCAGCCATACCATTGTTGGGTTTGTACCCCAAAGAGATCATAGATAAACAGACATGTACAAAAATATTTATAGCTGCGCTTTTTGTGGTGGCAAAAAACTGGAAAAGGAGGGTATGTCCTTCAATTGGGGAATGGCTGAACAAACTGTGGTATATGCGGGTGATGGAATACTATTGTGCTAAAAGGAATAATAAACTGGAGGAGTTCCAGGCGAACTGGAGAGACCTCCGGGAACTGATGCAGAGCGAAAGGAGCAGAGCCAAAAGAACATTGTACACAGAGACTGATATACTATGGTAAAATTGAATGTAATGGGCTTCTGTACCAGCAGCAATGCAATGACCCAGGACAATTCTGAGGGATTTATGGTAAAGAATGCTACCCACATTCAGAGGAAGGACTGCAGGAGAGGAAACATATAAGAAAAGCAACTGCTTGAACGAATGGGTCGGGGCGGACATGATTGAGGGTGTGGACTTGAAACTACCACACCAATGCAACCACCAACAATTGGGAAATTGGTCTTGATCAAGGACACATGACATAACCAGTGGAAAAGTGCGTCGGCCATGGGTGGGGGGAGTGCGGGGGGTGAAGGGGAAAATAGGAGCATGAAACATGTAATCATGTTAAAAATGATTATTAATAAATGCTAAAAAATAAAAAAAAAAGAAATAAAGAAACCTCTGAGCTGAAAAAAAAAAATAATGGTCCTATCATTATACACTTAAAACAGAAAGCATTCTCCAAAATTAGATACTTATGTATGAGCTAAAGCCCCTCAGAGCCATCCTGGCTGGTCTTTTTTGATCTTACCAGCAAAGGTAGGAGTCTGTATTAAGGCTACTTTGCTTTCATTCCTTTCTTTCCTTGCATATTCCTTGTTGATTGGATCCTCCTCCCTTAATGAAAAGCAGATGCACCCTGTAAGTAGACCCCAAAGCTTTGCCCCTCTTTTCTCTACACTCTCTCACAGTGAGCCCATCAGCCTCCCATTCCAACTGGGAATATCCAGTAGGCATCTCATACTCAACAAGTCCACAATAGAATGCTATCTTCACCCCATACCCCCAGCCTCCTTACCAAACCCACTCTTTTACTGAACTTACCTTTTCTTTATCACTCTGATTTACAACTTTAAGGTGACCTTAGCACCTAGATTTTCCTCCTCACTCTACACATTCATCAGTCGCCGAGTCTTATTATTTATGATTTATGCTTTCATAAATGTCTCTAGAATTCATTCCTTCCTCTCCATTCTCATGTATAAAAGCCAAATTCAGACCCTTATCACCTCACACCTGGGTGCCACAATTACCTTCTAATTGGTCTTCCAGTCTTAAATTTCTCCTTCCTCCATTTTATTCTCCAAATGAATGACAAAATATCCTTGCTAGGGCCCAGACCTATAAATGTCACTCTCCTGTTGATAGAGCATCATTGGTTCCCTTTGCCTATAGGATAAATTATGGATACTTTAGCCTGGAAGTTCAGATTTGCCACAATCTAGCTCCCACCCAAGTTTTTATATTTTCCCCAATACAAGCTGAATAAAGCAAAATCAAATTAGTAGCATTTTCCTTAAACGTGACATTATCTCTTGCTTCTATGCATTCCTTCTGCCCAGAAAGCACTCCTTCATTTCTGCTTCAACAAATCCCTGTATTCTTTTTTAAGTTTTATTTAATATTTTATTTTCCTAATTACATGTAATCATTTTTAAAATACATTTTATGAAATCATACAATCTATATTGTCTCCCTCCCTTGGTTCCTTTAAAATCCATCTTCATCTCCTCCATGAAGCCTTTCATAAGCCCTCTAGATGTTGGTTCCCCTTCTTTCCTCAATTTCCCTTGTATTATGTATATTTGTGTAAATGTTGTGTCCTGCCCAATTTACTGCAAAATTGATGGCTAGGTTTTGTTTAGTTTTTATCTTCATTACTCCCTTCCCCACACCACCTTGCTGAGTGCCTTTCATACAACAGGTTCTTTGTCACTGTTTGGTGAATTGAAGCAAATTTTATGATATTGGGAAGTCCCAAGTCAGAGTCTGGTCTCCTTTAGATTTATTCTGTACTGCCTCAGACTACCCATTTACCTTGAATATCCAAATCCCCATCAGGGATCTTTCTTAGGGCTGGCAGTGGTGAAAGGGATGAAGGGTATCTTTGGAGCTCAAAGGCCCCATTCCTGGGTATTCCATTAGCCAGAGTCTAGAGTGTCTCACCTCATTTGCCATCTGTCCACATTTTTGCCTGCCCTCTTCCTCTCATTAGAATTTATCTGACCTCTCTGAATCAATGAATCTTCAAATCTCAGAGCTGAAAGAGACTGCAGAGCCCATCTAGTTCAAAGCTCTCATTTTACTAATGAGGAAGCATGATAATGAGAGAGGCCTCATTAGAAGAGAGATGAAACAATTTGCCCATAGCCATTCTGCTAGTGAATTGCAAAGTGGAGCCCAGAACTCAGGTGTCCTAATCAGATGCTCTTTCCACTGAAACAAATTCATGTCTCTCCCCCTGAGGACACTACTCTTTCCTAGTCAACAAGCATTTATTCAATGTTTATTATGTGCCTGGCACTGTGCTAGGAGCTGGGGATACAAAGAAAATAGTAATTCCTTTCCCTTCTGAGCCTGGGGAGAACAAATGTCAACAACCGTCTATAAACAAGATATATATCATATAGATACATACATACGTACATACATATATACACAGGATAAACTGGAGATCATCTTAAAGAGAAAATACTAACAAGCACTGAGGGAGCCTAGGAAAGGCTTCTTGCACAGGGTAGGATTCTAGCTGGCACTTGAAAGAAGCCAGGGAACCTAGAAGGCAGAGGGGAGAGGGAGAGAATTCCAGGAATGGGAGGCAGCATGAAAATGGAGTCAGGGGCCAGCAAAGTAGATCAATGGATAGAGTACCAAGTCTGGAGATAGGAGGTCCCGGTTTTAAATCTAGCCTTAGACCAGTGGTTCCCAAACTTTTTTGGCCTACCGCCCCCTTTCCAGAAAAAATATTACTTAGAGCCTCTGGAAATTAATTTTTAAAAAATTTTAATAGCAATTAATAGAAAAGATAAATGCACCTGTGGCCATCATCGCCTTCCTGGATCGCTGCAGCACCCACCAGGGGGCGGTGGCGCCCACTTTGGGAATCACAGGCCACTTCCTAGCTATGTGACCCTGGGCAAGCCACTTAACCCCCATTGTCTAGCCTTCACCATTCTTCTACTTTAGAACCAACACATAGTATTGATTCTAGGATAGAAAGTAAGGATTTATTTTTTAAAAAAAGAAAGAAAATGTATGGAGTCAGGAGAGGAGGAGAGTGTCATGTGAGAAATATTAAGGAGGCCAGTGTCATTGGGATGCGATATAAGAAGACTGGGAAGATAGGAAAGGAGCCAGGTTATAAAGGGCTTTGAACACCAGAGGATTTTATATTTGATCTTGGAGGTAAAAGAGAGTCATTAGAGTTTATTTAATTTGGGGCAGGGGATACAACATAGTCAAACTGCCCTTTATGCAATGATTACTTTGATAACTGAGTGGAGAATGGATTAGAATGAGGAGAAACTTAAGGCAAGATGATGAAATAGCCCAGGTATGAGGTAATGATGACTTCTATTAGGATGCTGACAACGTCAGGGCAGGGAAGGGGGTATATAGGAGAGATGCTACAAAGATCAAATTGTTGAGACTCTGCAACAGAGTAGATATGGAGCTTGGGGAGTGATAGTGGAGAGTTGAAGATGATACTCAGGTTGCAAGCCCAGGTGGTTGGGAAGTTGGTGGTGCCTTCTAAAGTCATAGGGAAATTAGGAAGAGAGAGGCTCTGGGGCAAAGATGATGACTTCTATTTTGTTCATATCTTAAATGTATCTGGAATATGCAGTTCAAGATGTTTAACAGGCAGAAAAAAGGTTTGGGTTAGATAAATAGATTTGAGAATAATTTGTATAGAGATGGTAAATCAAATGTATATGGGGACTGATGAGATAACCCAGTGAAAGAGTAGAAGGTATAGAGTGGAGGGCTCAGGATGAGCTTTGGGGGGTACTCAGCATTAGCAGATGCACCATGGATGAAGATCCAGCAAAGGAGATGAAAAGGACTAGTTCGGATTGTTAGGAGAAGAACCAGACCGGTGTCATGAAAACCAAGAGAGAAGACAATATGGAAGAGAAGACAGTGTCAGAGGCTACAGAGAAGTCAAGAAGGGTGAGTGAGGACTGAGAATGGGCCATTAGATTTGGCAAATAATAAATGGCTCGTAACTTTGGAAGAAACAATTTCGGCCAGAAGTAAGAGTGAAGAGAGTTAAGAAAAGAGAAAGACGAAAAGGGGGTTGTGGGGGGAAGCATCAATCTTCTTAAGGAGTTTAGTCATGGAAGGGAGAAGAGATATAGGATGATAGCTTAAAAGGTTGGAAATATAGTGATGTTTTTGTTTGTTTGTGAAAAGGGTGCGGTATGGGCGTGTTTGTAGAAGCAGCCATGAGACAAAGATGATGAAGAAGAGGGCAGGATGGAATGGGGTCATTTATGCATATAGATTTCCTTTGCAGGAAGAAGGACCATCTCTTCATGAGAGATAAGCATGAAGGGGGAAATAATGGGGAAAAGTATCTGAGTGATGTGATATGAGGAGAATTGGAAAAGAGGGAACTTTTAGAGAATGACATGAACTTTTTCAGTGCAATATGAGGCAAGGCACAAGCAATATAGTAGTCTCTGTGATCCCCTAAAATAAGAAGTTCCCAAAAATCTTTTTTTAAACTCTAACTCAACAAGAACAAAGAACACAAGCATCCCACCCACCCAATATCTCTATGGTGTACTCCAGTCTGTGTTGGGGGAGGCAGACCCAACTTAGCTCATTTCTAATACAGCATTGGTCCCACCAAGTTCATGTACAAAGGCAGCAACTCTACTGGATGTCTCAGCATCCACTGAGCAGAGAACCTGAAACCCTCCCTTCTTTGTCCTTAAAGCATCAGTTCCAGAGGTCCCGTCCAGCTCTAAATATGTGGTACTGTGAATACATTTGTGTTCACAATTGTTTCAGGGGAAATTGAAATTCAGTTGTGCCTTTGCATCTTCCAAAATTAAGAATAGATGGTTTGGAATGAATGATTGTTAAGTTATGAAAGTCAATAAAGTAACCAGGAATAAATAGCCAGGAGTAGATAGTTGAGACCAGCCCAATAAAAGTCATCATGGTGAGAAAAATCAATATAGATTAAGGATATATTAATGAGGGTTAACTAAGTGGCTCAGTGGATAGAGTGCCAGGGCTAGAGATGAGAAGTCCCATGTTCAAATCTAGCTGTGTGACCCTGGGCAAGTCACTTAACCTTACCATTCTTCTACCTTGGAACCAATAATTAGTATTAATTCTAAAACAGAAGGTAAGGGTTGTTTTTTTTTTTTAATTTAAATCCTTACCTTCCACCTTAGAATCAATAATATGTATTCATTACAAGGCAGAAAAGTGCTAAGGGGTAGGCATTGGGGGTTAAGTGACTTGTCCAAAGTCACACAACTTGGAAGTGTCTGAGGCCACATTTGAAAATAGGACCTCAAGTCTCTAGGCCTGACTCTCAATCACTGAGCTACCCAGCTGCACTCCTCCCATTTAAAAAAAAAAGGATATATAAATGACAATATGCCATATAAGTAAAAGAATAATTCTTTCACTATAGCTTTCATTAATCATACATTACTTAGAGTATAAGATTCAGTTTTGGTCCCTGGATTTTAACAATGGGGAAAAACTACAAAGGGCCAAGATAAGAAGGTTAAGGGTGGTGGTTTTGTTTTCATTTGAAAATTTTCAGGGTAAGTATTTATTCTCTAGAAATTAGCAAATGCTACAAATCAAGGCTTGATTTTTTTCATTGTCTAGACTTAAGAAAGCAATTCATCAAAAGTTAATATTGCATATTGAACTTAACAATTTGTCATATGTATATTTTTCCCCCACCCCAGAGATCTGGTTGTTAAACATTTCTCAATAGATCCTTGGTTAAGGGTGATTAAAAGCATGGAGAATATATTCTAAGAACAAAGGTTAAGAAAGGAATTGGGGTTCTTTAATTTGAGGGGAAAAGAAGGTTAAAGACTGCTGTGACTGCTATCTTTTTTGGGGGGGGTAATCTTATTTTCTGTCTTAGTAACAACTCTAAGACAGAAGGGCAAGGTAGGCAAACAGAGTTAAGTAACTTGTCCAGAGTCACACAGTTAGGAAGCATCTGAAGATAGATTTGAACCCATTTCTTAGCCAACTCCAGGCCTGGCACTATATTTGCCATACTATCTTGTTGCCCTCAACAGTTGTGCTCTAAAATCCCACTGGTTCTCATGAGAGTGGGGTCATTGGTACCCCAGATCTAGAGAAAAGGAAGCAGAGGCACTTGTAGTAGACAGCCTTCTCAAGGAGGTGAGCTACAAAAAGAGGAGGTATATGGGATTATAGCTAGCAAGAATGGATGGATCGAGTGAGAGTTTATTGAGGATGGGGAGGCTTAAATATGTTTGTGGGCGGGAGGAAGAGCAGCTAGGTGGTGCAGTGGATAGAATGCGTGACCTGCAAGTCAGGAAGACTCATTTTCCTGATTTCAAATTTAGCCTCAAACACTTACTAGCTGTGCAACCTTGGGCAGAATCGCTTAATTCTGTTTGCCTCAGTTTCTTCATTTATAAAATGATCTGGAGAAAGAAATGGCAAACCACTCCAGTAACTTTGCCAAGAAAAGCCCAAATGGGATGGTGAAGAGTAGAACATGCCTGGAAAATGAATGAATAACCACAACGACAAAATAAGGATGATGATATTGGTTCCATCTACTTCATAGAGCTGTGATAACTAAATGAGAAAATATATGTGAAATGAAATTTACCTTCATCATTATTATACAGAGAAGGTCCCTGGTGCACATAAGGAGTATCTGCTTTGGGGGTTTTCTCTATGGAATCCTGGACTGACTTCCTCTGACATTCTTAGATTGCCTTCCCTCACTGACCATCTGGCATGTGCCCAGGGAATACCGGCTAATTTGAATATCCATCTAAGGTAAACATAATTAGAAAGTCAAGTCATCTGCCCCCTAAATCATCAAAATACATTTTAAAGCCAAGCAAAGAAAAAACGGTTATTGGACTGTCTGCTATTTGAAACTACCTAAATAATATAGTCTCCTCACCTCCATTAGCATGGATAACTGAAAGCTGACTGTAGTACATGAATAGCCTGTTCTATTTTGAGTATTGTTATGAATATGCTTTGTAATTAAGCCAGTGGAGGAGCCCAGATGTTCCAGCTGTGGCACTGGTAGATTCCAAAACCCACTCATCCTCTTCTTTTTCTCTTGGCAGATTAAAGGATGTCTTTTTATAAAGGGGACTCCTGACTCTACAGAGAACAGCAAGCAGGCTTCAAGATAGTCTCCCTGTTTCATTCCTCCTATTGGTCAAACAAATATAATCCATATTTGGTATAGACTAAGACTCTCCTACATCTTTTCTTTGTAATCTCTTTCCTCTTGTTAGAAAGGGTTCACCAATAGCTGAAGCCCCTAATTCTACTGGAAAGTGGAGGCCTGATCAGGAATGGTGAAGAGAACCCAAGACAATTGACCAGGAAAAGGGACAGAGGATGTTAAGATTACGGACTTCACCTGGTGAGGCTGCTATGAATGATTGCTATCTGATCTTAACCAAGCTACTTTCCAGACTCACCGTTCTGTTACCCATTTAATAAAGGTAATATAGGCCCTCCTTTATTCCTCTTTAATTTTTTGTATGTGTGTTTTTATGTTAGAGATAAATTAAAATGTGTTTTGAAAGAAGGTCAGAGATCTCCAATTAACCTATAGGCAAGTATGTAGAATATTATATATTACTATATAGTATATAATAAACACTATGCTCCAAGAATATATTTAAGCACTGGGGATATAAAGAATTATAAAAACAACCCCTACCTTTAAGGAATTCACATTCGTCATTAGGTAGAAGAATAGTCTTCCTATGGGAGGGAACAAGTATTTAAGCATCTCTAAGTGGGAGGCACTGAGATAAGTTCTTGACAAATATTTTCTAATTTGATCCTCACAATAAACCTAGAAGGTAGGTGCTTTATTATCCCCATTAAGGAAAAAGGCAGACAGAAGTTAAGTGACTTGTCCAGGAGTGCACATTTAGTAAGTGACCAAGGCTGGATTTGAACTCATGTTCCCTACTACAGACCCAATGCAATTTTGTTGTGCTCCCTAATTAGTGGGAAAGCCTAAAAGGAGGCACCCTTCTCTTAAAGTTCTTTCCCTAGGGACTCACGTCATAGAAACCAGCCTCCAAAATGTCTGCCCAGTCTGCTGTACAATAGACTAGGAACAAGATGCTTAATAATGCCTTGTCTCTATCCTGCACCTTACTCCCTAGGATCTCAAAGCACTTGCATCTGACCGCATTTACTTTCATAATCGATAAAGACCATAAGGTGGAGAATAATCCTTTCCTTCTGATGAGTGAGGGCTTTAAGAGAAAGAGACTTTGTCAAGGTCAGATCTGAAAGGAAGACATACTCCATATTTCTATATCGATTTCATGAATCTTCATCACTCCCTGGCTATCAGACACCCTCAGATTGATAAATGACTCAATCTATGCTTTTGTTCAGGGACAAACCAAACAACTCTGAGATATCATCTCATACCTATCAGATTGGCTAAAATGATAAACTGTGAATTGATCCAGCCATGTTGGAGAGCAACCTGGAATTATGCCCAAAGAATTATAAAACTGGGTATATCCTCTGACCCAGCAATACCTCTTTTAGTTACTAGTTAGAGCCCAGCCGGTGAATTCCTGGTGCTAAGCACACCTGGAGTGAATGTTTGAGCCCTACTGTGTTTGACAGCCACCTCAGCTCTTTCCTAATCGTTAGCCTATTAGAATATTTATTAGAAACATCTTTTTGAATTTGTTAGAAAAGAAGCTCACATTTATGTTACGTTCAATAGTTTGCAAAATGCTTCCCTCAAAATAGCTCTGTGGGACAGGTGGTGAGAGTGTTGTTTCCATTCTGTAGATAAGGAAACTGAAGCTTTGAGATGTAGAGAAACTTGCTCTTCGAGGTCTTCTGATTCCTAGTTCAACACTCTCCTTACTATCCTACATAACTTTTCACATACCACCTAGATGCTACCTCTCTGTCCAACTCTCACCTGTGACAACAAGAAGCTGTAGCCCAGGAAGCTGCCATACTCTGATAAAACTTTCTTGGTAGAGGGATTAAACCATATGGAGAGTAACCCATGGGTCTGAAACCTATCAGTGACTTAGGGGGATATCTAGCCCAAGCATGCGAAGACTTTCGCAAGCAGAATGGGTGGATGAGAATAATTCATTGCAATGGCCATGAAGGCACATGAAGCAGACACTACGGAGCACCCAGAGCTTGGTCAGACATCTGAAGCTCCCAAGGTCATCCACTGCATTCCGGATCATCACCAGATGAACCAGTCCTGACTTTTGTCTTGCCATTGGACTTGGATGGCTCTAGAAGAAACAGTGAGGCTGACAGCTTTGTGCTACTCTGCTTTAGTTAAGTCCAATTCACATGCAAATCAAGATGTCATTGGTCTTCTTTGAAAACAAAGGACAAGAATCATTATTTGATAAAAATTATTGAGGAAACTGGAAAATAGTCAGGTAGAAACTGTGTATAGACCAGTATCTTATACTATTTACCAAAAAAAAGATAAAGATGGATACATGATCTAGACATAAGAGGAGATACCCTAAGCAAACTAGAAGAACATGGAATATTTTTTGGCTTTCAGATTTATGGACAGAAGAAGAATTTGTGAATAAATAAGAGACAGAGAGCATTGAGAGATGTAAAATGGATAACTTTGATTACATTAAATTTAAAAGGGTTTATATAAATAAAACTAATTATAACCAAATTTGGAAGGAAAACAGATGTCCACCTCCAGAGAAAGAACTGATAACTAGAAATAAGACATGGTTTATATATATATATATGTAATATATATATATGTATATTTGTCAAATAATGCCTTATCTAATGGAGGAAAGGGAGAAGAGTGGGAGTTAACTGGGTATTTTAATATAACAAACATTTTTATTTTATTTTTTAGTCATTTTTATTTTATAGAAAAGTTATCCATGGTTATATGATTCATGTTCTTACATTTCCCTTCACCCCCGCCCCGAGATCCCTCCCCCACATGGCTGATGTGTATTTCCACTGGTTTTAACATGTGTCCTTGTTCAAAACCTATTTCCAAATTGTTGATAGTTGCATTGGTGTGGTAGTTTCGAGTTTACATTCCCAATCATGTCCGCATCAACCCATGTGTTCAAGCAGTTGTTTTTCTTCTGTGTTTCCTCTCCTGCAGTCCTTCCTCTGAATGTGGGTAGCATCTTTACCATAAATCCCTCAGAACTGTCCTGTCATTGCATTGCTGCTAGTACAGAAGTCCATTACACTCGATTTTACCACAGTGTATCAGTCTCTGTGTACAATGTTCTTCTGGCTCTGCTCCTTTCACTCTACATCAGTTCCTGGAGGTCTTTCCAGTTCACATGGAATTCCTCCAGTTTATTATTCCTTTAAGAACAATAGTATTCCAGCACCAGCATATACCACAATTTGTTCAGCCATTCCCCAATCGAAGGGCATACACCCTCATTTTCCAGGTTTTTGCCACCACAAAAAGCGCAGCTATAAATTTTTTCGTACAAGTCTGTTTATCTATGATCTCTGTGGGGGTACAAACCCAACAATGGTATGGCTGGATCAAAGGGCAGGCATTCTTTTATAGTCCTTTAAGCATAGTTCCAAATTATCATCCAGAATGGTTGGATCAGTTCACAGCTCCACCAGCAATGCATTAATGTCCCAGTTTTGCTACATCCCCTCCAGCATTCATTACTCTCCCCTTCTTTCATTTTAGCCAATCTGCTAGGTGTGAGGTGATACCTCAGAGTTGTTTTGACTTGCATTTCTCTAATTATTAGAGATTTAGAACACTTTCTCATGTGCTTATTGATAGTTTTGATTTCTTTATCTGAAAATTGCCTATTCATGTCTCTTGCCCATTTATCAATTGGTGAATGGCTTCATTTTTTATACAATTGTTTTAACTCCTTGTATATTTGAGTAATTAGACCCCTGTCAGAGTTTTTTGTTATAAAGATTTTTTCCCAATTTGTTGTTTCCCTTCTGATTTTGGCTACATTGTTTTTGTTTGTACAAAAGCTTTTTAGTTTGATATAATCAAAACCATTTAATTTACATTTTGTAATTTTCTCTAACTCTTGCTTGGTTTTAAAATCTTTCCTTTCCCAGAGATCTGACAAGTAAATTATTCTATGTTCACTTAACTTATTTATAGTTTCCCTCTTTATATTCAAGTCATTCACCCATTCTGAATTTATCTTGGTGTAGGGTGTGAGATGTTGATCTAAACCTATTCTCTCCCATATTGTTTTCCAAATTTCCCAGCAGTTTTTGTCAAATAGTGGATTTTTGTCCCAAAAGTTGGGCTCTTTGGGTTTATCATACACTGTCTTGCTGATATCACATACCCCAAGTCTATTCCACTGATCCTCCCTTCCGTCTCTTAGCCAGTACCATAATGTTTTGATGACAGCTGCTTTATAGTAGAAACACATTTTTTTAAAAAGAAGGAAAGCAGTCTTGTAACCATGGAAAAACATTCTTAATTAATTAATTAAAAATTTTTAAAAAGAAATTAAAAAGAAACCAGAAAATTATATAGACAGTGTCTTGGATAGAATTCTCATACCTAACATACATAGAGAACTTTGTCAAATTTGTAAGAATAATACCTATCCCCCAAATGATAAATAGGCAAGGGATATATGAACAGTTTTTGTTGAAGAAATCAAAGCTATATATAGCCATGTGAAAAATGCTTTAAATCATTATTGATTAGAGAAATGCAAAACAAAACAACTCTGACATCATCTTGCGCCTCTCAGATTGGCTAAAAAGATAAACTGTGAGTTGATCTAACCATTTTGAGGAGCAATCTGTAATTATACCCAGAGTTATAAAATTGTGTATGTTCTTTCACCTAGCAACACCACTATTAGGTTTGTTTCCCAAGGTGATCAGGGCAAAAGGAAAATAATTTATATGTTCTAAAATATTTCTAGTAGCTCGATTTTGTGATGACAGGTTGAGTGAGGGATCCGCATCAATTGGAGAATGGCTAAACAAGTTGTGGCATATGCTTGTGATGGAATATGACTGTGTACTAAGAAATCTCAAATAGGTTAATTTTAGAACATGTAAAGAACTACATGAAATTATGGAAAGTGAAACAAGCAGAATCAAGAAAACATTATAATGTTTTCTTAATAATAACGCAGCAATATAAAAAGAACATTATCTGCAGCAACATAAATGACACAGAATATTGTATGAAAAATAACTGTCACTTCCAGAGAAAAACTGGCAAAGAGAAATATCCAAGACATAGTTTTATATATAATTTTTTTCAAATGATGCCTTCTCTGGTGTGGTGATATAAATGAGGGAGGTAGATGCCTGAGAACTTTAATTAAATAAACATATTTGAAGGTAACTAATTATAGGGGGAAAAAGAAAACAAAGGACAAAGAACAACCTCTGTCTCTGATTCTGGTCAACTATTGGTCAGTAGACTGTCAGATAAGACTTGATGGACAAGTGAGAGAAAATCCATTCTGAAACTTGGGAAGATGACTCAGTCTATGATATTTCCATGATGTCTTCTATATCCCCAGATGTGCAAGGTTGTCTGGTTTAGACTTTAATTTTGTATAGGCAATGTTTGATTTGCCTGACTCAGTGTTGTACAATGCTGCCTACAGTTAATGTATGATATATGAAATTATAAATATGTATATATACACATACATATATATGCATATATATATATGTATGTGTGGTTTCCCCATCAGATTATGAGATCCTTGAGGGCAGGGACCATATTTTTATATCCTGAAGTCTTAGCACAGTGCTTGGAATATAGGAAGTGATTAATAAATGCTTGCTGACTGATTATTCAATTTGACTGATCATCATTATGAACAAGATACAGTGCTGGGGTACTGGATGAAAAAGAGACTTGCTGAGACAGGATCTAGAGCAATTGTTCTTAACATAAAGTCTATGGATTAGGATAATTTCAGGGAGTCTATGAACTCCATGAACATAGGAAAAATTAAATATGCAGTCTCCCTGACTCTCTCCCCTCCATCTTTCCTGAGAGAATAAGTAATTTGATATGTTATACATGGAGGCATCCCTTTTTTAAGCCCTCTCCCTAAAAACTCACACCATACAAACTGGCATCCCAAATGTCTCCTGTGATCACAATAACTGCCCTATAACTGAAAATTAGCATTTCCTTCAACTATTTAAAAACATTATTCCAAAAAAGGCTGTCCAAACTTTAAGAAGGGGCCACTAAACAACAACAATAACAAAAAGGTTTAAAAATCCTGAGTTAAGACATAACAGGCTTCTCTACTAGCAGCAATGCAAGAATCCAGAGCAAGACTGAAGGATTTATGAGAAAGAAAACTAGCCACATTCAGAGGAAGAACTGAGGGAGGAGAAACACAGAAGAAAAACAACTGCTTGAACACATGGGCTGATGGGGATATCATTGGGGATGTAGACTCTAAATGATAACTCTAGTCCAACTATCAATAATATGGAATTAGGTCTTAATCAATGATATATGTAAAACCCAGTGGAATTGTACATTGGCTAAGGGGGGTTAGGGAAGTTTGGGGAGAGGGAAAGAACATGAAATATGTAACTATGGGAAAATACTCAAAATAAAAATATAATTTTAAAAAATCCTGAGTTAGAGGTTAGCGAAAATAAAGACATAGTTTTTTTTCCCATTTAGGTTCATGGATCTCCTGAAATCTATCCATAAAGATCCATAGAGCACAGATTAAGAACCTTGATCAGGAGGTAATAGAGGAAAGAAGGAAGTCAGTTGAGGACAGAAGTAAAGAGAATGGAAATAATGAGAATTCTCCATTTTGTTTGTACATGGTCCCAGCCCCTGAACTTAATGGACACTTGGGAAATACTGGATAATCCTGATGAATGATGACTTGTTGGTGATGTTTCTAGTAAGGATTCTTGATCCAGTACACCTTGGACCAGAATAGGACTACGGGGTCCTTTCCATCCGTGACGGTGCTAAATGAATGAAAAGAGTGAAAAGAGAGAGCACCAAACCATCGAGTAAGAACACTAGAAGAGAGAATAGCACAGGTAAGAGGGTCCGTGGGACATGATTCCTCTTTCCATGGAGCCTCAGCTCAGCATCCATCTCATCCTAGGCTGCAAAGCATGAGCAGTAGAAGGCTGTTCTCAGAGCCCATCAGCAGAGGGCAGCAGAGAGTAACTGCGGCAGCTGCAGACGGTATTGACCAAGCACGAGTCAACGCCCCTCTCTGCAAGGAGTCCATGTGTGCTGAGAGCTGGAGAAGGGTTAAGGCAGCATACACAGAGGAAGGAGCAGGGAAGTCCCCCCCCGAACTCGGGGACTAAGCAGGAACCCAGGATTAACACCCAGCCGCGATTTCTCTCTAACGTCACTGGGATCCGCCCCCTTTCCTTCGCGTTCCCACCCTGACATTTATATTTTTTTTTAAATTTTTTTTTTTAAACCCTTAACTTCTGTGTATTGGCTCCTTGGTGGAAGAGTGGTAAGGGTGGGCAATGGGGGTCAAGTGACTTGTCCAGGGTCACACAGCTGGGAAGTGTCTGAGGCCAGATTTGAACCTAGGACCTCCCGTCTCTAGGTCTGACTCTCAATCCACTGAGCTACCCAGCTGCCCCTTCTGACATTTATATTTAAAAACACAACGTAGTGGTTCTCAAATGGCAGGACATTTTTTGCATCTTTAGAACAAGATGTGTCTGTCTGCCTGGGATTTCTTTTCTCATCTGCTTGGCTGTCCTCTAGGTTTGGAAGAACCCTTAAAGGAATTATGTAAAATAATACAACGAGGACCAGCTGGTGTAAACTGGCCAGAAACCCAGCCTCAGAGTTGGGAAGACCTTCTGGCTGGAAGAGAACTTTGAGATGATTGATTCCACCCCTCTCATTTCATAGATGGGAACTAAAGCCTAAGGGGCTACTTTATGTACAAATTTGGACAAAGGGCACTACAGTTGAAAGAACACTGGCTGCTAGATGTCTCCATGGATAGAGTGTCAGACCCAGAGTCGGGAAGACCTAGGTTCAGATCTGATCTCAGACTCTTCCTAGCTGTGTGGCCCTGAGCAAGTCACTTAACCGCGCTTGCCTCAGTTTCCCCATCTGTAAAATGAACTGGAAAAGGAAATGGCAAACCACTTCTGGATCTTTGTCAAGAAAACCCCACTGGAGTCAGGAGGAGTCAGATACAGCTGGAACAACTGAACAACAACAAACTAATATAGATTGTTACTTTGGCATGGATCCCCCATTCAAACTGTCTATTCAGCCCGTCCACCCTATTCCCTACCACTTGTTCATTCCCAGTTCTCTGTTTTGGTCCACTTTCTCTGCCTAACATTCTGCCTCTCTGTCTCTGTCTCTGTCTCTTTGTCTCTGTCTCTCTCTTTTTCTCTGTCTCTGTCTGCCTGCCTGCCTGCCTGCCTGCCTGTCCGTCTGTCTGTCTGTCTGTCTGTCTGTCTGTCTCTCTCTCTCTCTCTCTCTCATCATCCTCACCACTTTCAACTCAGACCTCGAGGAAATCTTCAATAATTGATATAAGTTGTCATTCATTCCTCAGTTTATAGAGGATGGGAGTTAGAACTATATTTTAGTTGTAATCTATTCCCAGGAAAGGAGCCCTGAGATGGATGTGGTTTCCCCATAGATTCATAAGATTTAGAGTCAGTAGGGTTGCTATAGATCAGGGTTGGCCAACCTTTTCCCAGTTCAAGTGCCTGGAGGGCAAATTCAAACTGTCTGTGAGCCCCCAAATTAGGAGAGAGAGTTGAGGGAGAAAGTGCTTGCTGGCCAGAGGGCTGGGAAGAGGAACAATGGAGCAGCTTCCCCCAGTGCTGGCTAGGCACGTGTCCCATGGCTTTGCCAATGAGGCTATGGATTATCTAGGTCAGTGCTCTCAACAAAGAAATTGAAGACCAGAGAGATTAATGTTCCCCAAATCACATGCCTATTAGGTGGCAAAACTGACATTCAAACTCAGGCCCTCTGACTACAAATCTATTTTCTTTCTATCATGACATTTTGCCTTTATTAAATTTCACTTAATAATAATCACTGGAGGGGGCAGCTAGGTGACTTGTTATGCAGAGATGGGAGGTTCTGGGTTCAAATCAGACCCCAGACACTTTCAAGCTGTAAGACCCTTGGCAAATCACTTGACTCCAGTTGCCTAGCCCTTACCACTTTTCTGCCCTGGAGCCAATAGACAATATTGACTGTATGATGGAAGGTAAGGGTTTAAAAATAATAATAATAGCTGGGCAGCAAGGGGTTGCAGTGGATAGTGTTGGGTCTGGAGCCAGAAAGACTCACTTCCTGAGTTCAAATCCAGCCTTGGACACTTACTAGCTGTGTGACCAAGGGCAAGTCACCTTATCTTGTTTGCCTCAATTTCTTCGTCTGTAAAAAAAGCTGGAAAAGGTAAATCACTCCATTATCTCTGCCAAGAAAACCAAAATGAGGTTATGAAGAGTTGGACACAACTAAAAATGATGGAACAACAACAATAATGGCTAACATGTTTATGTTACTTTTAAGACTACTAAGCACTTTACCAATATTATTCCTGCTCCCAATGATAGCTAACACTTATTAAGTGCCAACTATGTGCCAGAGCCTGCGCTAAACACTTTACAATTATTGTCTCATTTGGCCCTCACAACAACCCTGGGAGGTGGGTCCTTTTATTATCCCCATCATACAGATGTAGAAACTGAGGAAGGCAGAGCTAAAGTGATTTGATGCAGCTAGGAGGTATCTGGGGCTAGATTTGAACTCAAGTCTTCCTAATTTCAGATTGAAAGCTTTATTGCCACCTCACTGCTATTATTGCTTCTGAAGGGGGTGAGGGGAAATATTCTTCCTGAGGGTTTTCTGTATTTCTACCCAAATTTCCAGTTCCTTGGGGAGTTGTTCCTAGGCAGCTAAGTGGTGCAATAGATAGAACAGAAGGTTTGTAATCAGCAAGACCTAAGTTCAAATTCAGCCTCTGACACTTCCTGGGACCCTGGACAAGTCACGTAAGAGCAGGCTCCCTCAGTTTCCTCATCTTTAAAATGGGGATAATAATAATACCCATCTTCCAGAGTTGCTGTGAAAATCAAATGAGATAATAATTGTAAAGCAAGGGTCTGACACATAGTAGGCACCATATAAATGCTAGCTATTATTGGGGACAGGAACTTTAACCAAAACTTCAAACCCTTCACTCAACCAATTTTCTGCCTAGTAAGCTTTGCTAAGTGTTCTTGGCTGCTTGGATGCAGGAAAGCCAGGGATCTAAGTTAATAGGGAGAGCTGAGGCATTCAGGATAAAGCAAACCCAGGTTCTTTCCTGAAGAATTCTACTGGCAAGTCATCCTTTTCAAGGTAACTGTGACTGCAGGAAATGGGACACATTCCCAGATTCTAGAAATTACTAAATAGGAAAAGTAGGCAGTCCTGGAGAAATAGGAATTTTACCTTTTCAGGAAATCCCCTGTTTTCTCTCCTTAGAGGAGAAAAACCTACCCTCTCTTCCTCTCCACTCACCTTCTTTACTTCATTTACATAATTCAGCACAATTCAGTTTGTGTAGTAGAAAAAGAACTAGATTGGGACAGGGGGCAAGAGGTCCTGGGTTCTAATCCTAATGCTGTGCTCACTGCTCTTTAACCTTCAGAAAACTACTTATCCTCTCTCAGCCATAGTTTCTTCATTCACAAAAGAAGATTGAATTAGTTGGTTTCTAAGGTCCCCTGGTTCCATGATCTCTAGGCAAGGCATTTCCCTCTCTTGGAAGGTTGTGGCCTATAAAATATTGTGGGGATGGGACTAGATGATCTCTAAAGTTCATTCAGCCCCAATGAGCCAAATGAAGTCAACTAGTTCAATTATGCCAGATAAAGAAGTCCTCCCCCCACCAATCCCCCACCTTCATACAACATGCCTGCCAAGAAGCCATCCATCATTTGCTTGAAGGCTTCTCCCAAGAGGCCTTCTCCCAACTTCCCAAGGAAGACTATTCCACTATTTTGTAGCTCAGATGAGTAGGTAGTTTCCCCCCCCTAGTTTTGCCCTTTGAAGGTAAGTGAAGCTAGTCTAATCCCTCTTCCATGGCAGCCCTTCAAATGAATGAATGGGAAAATGTATTAACATAATAAATGCACTTGCTAAGTAATGTAATAAATACACTTTCTAAGTGCCAGGTACTGTTCTAAGCACTGGGGCTGCAAATAGAAAAATCCAGACAGTTCTTCCTTCAATGAGATCTCATTCTAACTCAGGGAAATAGTACTTAAAGGAAAGTTCAGCTTCAGGGTAGACTGGAAGGTGCAGAAGTCTTAAGGGATTAGTAGCAAAGCGAATGACAAGACTTAAATAGTCCTTCCAGTGAAGGTTAATTGGTCTAGAGGGTATTATGGCACCTAGATTGTAAGATTTGGAGAACCTTAGGAAGTAGAAGGACAGAAGTTGATAAGACTTAGTGATCTTCCATTTTACTAGAAGGTCTATAGTTGGTCACTGCAACTGGTATGAATATCCATGTCCACTCTGTAGGGTGGGAAGACTGAGGAGACCTGCAGTATCACTAATGGAAAATGAAGAAATTGCATGTACTGGAAAGGATAGCCAGGGAAGCTGTCATTGGAGGATCGAGGTTCAAGTGACAGCTAGAAGATGGAAGGAGTAGGATAGAAAAAAATTTAGAATGAAGAGATATTTGTTGCCTATGGAACAGGCATTCCAGAAGGAACAGTGAATGGGATAGATGATGGTAATGTTTTGTTGAAACTTTGGAGAGGGTTAAGGTGAATGGGAATTGGGAATCTGGAGGCAAGGATGGGGAATAGGGTTTGGGTGATGGAAAGTACATGGTCAGATGATCAGAGAGATTACCTTTCATTACTCCTCTTCCCACTGAAGGATGGAGATTAAGCAGTTATGTGCATAGCAGAAGATGGCAGTCTAAGAAAAGATATGTTTACTTATTTATTCTTTTACCCTTAAAATATAAATTCCTTAAGGGCAGGGAGTGTGTGTGTGTGTGTGTGTGTGTGTGTGTGTTTGGCTTGTATTTTTATTCTTAGTTTTGGGCATATAATAAGCACTTAATAAATCTCTTTCTTTTCCTCCTTCCTTC
>NC_058133.1:460654285-460696635 GCF_016433145.1 Gracilinanus agilis
CAGCTTCTCAGCTTTATCCTCGGGCTCAGTGTCTGTTCCCAATCTATTGGCTCCTGAGGTCTGAATTCTGGTTTTTTCCAAGGTCAAGCCCCCTGGTGGGCCCTCTTGCTTGATCCTCTGCTGGAGGTTTCTTTACAAGTCTCAGGGCGCTGTTTCCACAGTCGTATACCCGTCTGCACTGGTTCCCCACTTAGGCTTAGTTCTGCCTCCACCCACGCCTCTACTCAGCCGGCTCTCTGCGCCCAGCGTCCTGCTCCGGCGCGCGCGCTCAGATTTCGCGTGCTTTTTTTGACTTAATGGGGTCCTAAGTCTTGCTGCTGTCAGGAACAGGTCCCGGAGCTGCTGATGACTCGATGGGTGCCCCAAACTTGCTCTATTTCTTTTTAGCTGGGTTCGGAGCTATAGGTGAGTGTGGAGGGGGTGGGGGTGGGGCGGTTGCTCAGCTCGCGATTGAGTGAGTGAGAGCCCTTTTTAGCTTGGAAATGTCTCGATTCCACGTACCTTCCACGCTGTGCCCTGTTGTGGGGTTCCTCCGTTCGTCTGGACTTGTTTTTATGTCCCCTTGAGGAGTTTTGTATGTTTCGGTCAGGAGAGGTTAAGAGCTGCTTCTTACTCTGCCGCCATCTTAACCCGGAACTTTCATGGCTTGATTTTTTTTGTAAATTTGGCTTAGTTCCTTATATATTTGGGAAATTAAACCTTTGTCAGAGAGTTCTGTTATAAAAACATTCTCCCAGTTTGTTGCCTTCCTTCTAATTTTGTTGCATTGGTTTTGTTTGTACAAAACCTTTTTAAGTTGATATAATCAAAGTCATTCATTTTACATTTTGCAATGTTCTCCTATCTCTTACTTGGTCTTAAATTTCTTCCTTTCCTGTAATTCTTTTTTTTAAACCCCTTACCTTCCATCTTAGAATCAATACTATGTTCTAAGGCAGAAGAGTAGTAAGGACTAGGCAATGGGGACTAAGTGATTTGCCCAGGGTCACACAGCTAGGAACTGTCTGAGGCCAGATTTCTAAGCCTGGTTCTCAATCCACTGAGCCACCTAGCTTCCCTCTTCCTTTATAATTCTTGTATTTTTCTGAGAAGGGGTCTATAGACTTCAGCAGACTGCCAAAGTGAACCAAGACACAGAACTTGTTGAGAACCTCTGGACCAAATGTTTTCGGTAACTCCAGATCCCATAAGTGCTACCAGCTCCCCAACCTATGCAACAACCATGGCATGAAATGCTAGTTTGGTTTGAGATCATTTCTATCCTATCTCTCAGAGCCTGGTGAAGGAAGGGAAGCCTGGGAGCTTAATTCTAGAAGGTTGGAGGCACTGTCCAAGGTGGCTGCTTATCTTCCCTCTGTACTGTCTAGACCAGTGATGGGCAAACTTTTTAAGGAGGGGGCAAAAGGAAAGGAAACGCTCATCTGTCAGTCTGTTTCTAAGGCAACTCTTTTGCCTTAGTTTCATTGAATTGTATCCTACTCCTTGTATTCATCAGATTAGGGATAATGTCTGCAGCAGGATAGAACATTTCAGGGGGATGCATCTAGCCTGTAGGCTGTAGTTTGCCCATCACTGGAAACCAATAAGGCTTTGAAGAGCTGGCTCCCTAGGAATACTTCTGGAGGCAACTGCTTAGAGGCAGAGTTGTTTCTGGCCCAAAGGTTGCCAGTGTCTTCTCAGGTGAGACACATTTTCCTCAGTCTAGTGACTAAGTCACAGTAAATATCGCTTAGGCTCCAATTATTGACTGAACTGGTATAATCTCTCCAATGTGTCTGGGGTATTGAGTAAACAAGATTATAGAGATAAGACGAAAGCATATCCCTCAGAAATGTGTATAGAAATAGTTGCAATATTGCATTGCTCTAATAAGAAAGGGTGGAGTCAGAAATCATTGTAAAAGGTTGGCAAATGGGTGGGGTGGATCAGCAAAGACTTAAGAGAAGACCTTGAGTTACAACATAAAGGAAGTGATATTACAGGATGTGGTAAGGCAGTTTCCATGCTTGTTGGTGAGGCTAAGACACAGAGCCAGGTGTGTGGGAGGAGCCCCAAAAAGCAGCTTGACTGGATAAGAGGATGGGAGTTAAGACTGAGTTAATGGGGCTTTGGAGGTCTAAGAACTGGTCTCTTGGCTTCCTAAGCCAGTCCTTCTTCATTAGATCCCTTGTCCTCTTCTCTAGTCTCCTTTGGAGCTCTATAAAAGGGCCAACTAAATGTCATTCAGCTAGAGACCAGCTGGTGGGGCCACTCCTACCCCTTTACCTCAGCTGCAGATGGTTTATTGCACACATTTCTCACATCTAATTTGGCTCCAAAAATGCAAGCAGAGAAATAGTAAAATAGCCTGGGTCCATGGTCTTCATTATTTTCCTGCTATTCTGAAACACTTGCTTTTACTCAGTAAGATTGTGACTCATACTCTCGTCAGCCTTGCACAGGGGGAGGAGGGAAGGGCCTTATTCTGGCTTCTTTGCAATATGCTTCAGTCGTTTTCAGTCATGTCTGACTCTTTGTGACCCATTTGGGGGGCTTGGGGGATCAAGATACTAAAATAGCCTTCCATTTCCTTCTCCAGCTCATTTTACAGATAAGGAAACCAAGGCATACAGGGTTAAGTGATTTGTTCAGGTTCATGCAATTAGTAAATGTCTGAGGTTAGATTTGAAA
The DNA here is from genome assembly GCF_016433145.1 of Gracilinanus agilis. Classification (NCBI taxonomy): domain Eukaryota; kingdom Metazoa; phylum Chordata; class Mammalia; order Didelphimorphia; family Didelphidae; genus Gracilinanus; species Gracilinanus agilis. The sequence goes on from NC_058133.1 coordinate 460,656,956, forward strand.
TCAGGTTTTCCTGGCCCTAGGCTCAGCACTGTGTCCACTGAACCACCTAGCTAATATGCCTATCAATCTTTGAAAAGAGATTTCCCCTCCATATAGATCAGAAAATTTCAGAGGGTCCTTTGATCCTCTTCCCACTACAAGAGCTATAGCCAAAGCATAGATTCTTTAAAACCTTGACCTTTCTTTCCTACCATTCCTCTCCAAATGCTGATGGTTGGTGGTGTGTTGTGTTGTGCTGTGTTGGTGAACTTATGGCACATGTGCCAGAGTTACTCCATTCCTCCCCTTCTCCACACTTTCCTGAGGACATTTCTCTCATCACCTGCCCCTGTGCCCAGCAGCCCAATGGAAACACTTCCTTACCTGTCCAGGGTGAGGGAATGGCTCACATAGGGCATGAGGGTACAGTTTGGGCACTCAATCTCTGAAAGGTTATCCATCACTGGTCCAAGTGGTTTTCAGATATTTCAGCAGAATGGATTTGCCATTTTCTAAGTTCTCCCCAGTTAATAGATTGATAGTTGAATAAAGCCCTATTTTTCCAACAAGGTAGTTCTGCTTTCATTCTAGTGACTTGCACTTGAACTATAGAGTTTGTGTGTGCTGGCAGGGATGAGGTGGGATCAGTGCTGGCTTTAAACAAAGTTTAATGAAAACATAGACATTAGAGGGTGGTGCCTGTTTTATACAAACATTCAATTTAACTTGATTTTGACAGATATATCAAGTGCTTTTAATGTGCCCAGTATTGTGTGGGATTAAACAGGATAATTATAAAACATAATCCCTGTCTTTCTCCAGCTTGCAGCTTTGTTAGGGAGGCAACAAATATAAAGAAGAAACTGTTAAATGGCATTTCTTTGCAAAGACAGATTTTTCTCAATCCAGCCAATAGCAGACACATGCAGGGTTGCTCATACCTGCAAGTTGAGAGATTTGTAGAGATGAGACAGGTGGCCCAAGCCTTCAGTGGGTAGAATCTGTCCAATAAAGAAGCTTCCTTTTCCTTCATCTGCATTTTCTAAGTCTTGACATTCTCTTCATGTTCAGGGATTGGTGAACAGTGGAATTTATCCATGGCATTTCAGCTTCTCAGCCCTCTGGGAAATTCTGGAAGTGGGAAAGAGGAATGGAGAAAAGGGTGACTGGCTTCAGGAAGAGAGGTCAGCCCATACATCTTGAAACTGACTGTTCCCTTGAGCTGTCGGCATAACTGCCTGGCCCTTTAGCTCCTCAAAGCAAGGCCCTGTGTTCACCCAATCAACCCTTCCTGCCTTCAGAGAGAGCCGTGGTGGGCAAAGGGAGCAAGCATTAGACAAAACAGCCTTTGTGGGCTAGAAGAGAATACAGTTAGTTTCGCAGGACCCAGGACTATTGAAAAAAGATATTTCGAAGCCTTACAAATATGCATTTAAACTGTCCACAGAAAAAAACTAGGAAGGATTAAAAAAATTCAATTGTCTACAAAATAGAATTATCTGCTTATAAAATAAGACTTCTATGCCATTTAAATCTATTTAGCAAAATTTAAAAAATTCCTAAAGAACAAATCTAAAACAGAGCTGAGAATTGTCAAATATTAACAATATTGGCTTATTGAAGGACAGAAGTTGGAGAAGAAAATCAGAAGCCTCCCCTTTCTGCATCTTCGGAAATCCAAGGTTGAATAAAGCCATCTGGGGCCCCTGGGACCCAGCTGGGCAGGAGGTTTGTAAATATTTGCCTAGTGTAGATGCAATCTGTGCAGAAGAGAGGGAGAGAGACAGAGGGAAAGAGAAGAGAAAGGGCCACTATACATGTGTGGGACCAAGTGGGAAAGAAATAAAAAAGGAAGAAGAGAGAAAGAAGAGAGATAAGTATATCTGTGAATACTGATAAGAATAGATTTTCCTCCCACCCCAGATGCTGTGGCTGCAGGAATTTAATTTCTAGAACATGTATGCAGTTGGCTCAGTGATGAGAATACTTCTGATGTGCAGTTTCACAATTAGTAACTTTTGAATATCTCTGTGCCCAGCCCACATTGTGAATGTACCAAGCAGCCAAAGCTGCAGAAACAGGCTTCATTGCTGCTATTTTCTCTAGTTAGTGCCTGGTCATTTGGCTCAGAACTTGGGGCTTTCCTCCTTCCATAGATTTTGGGTAGGGACCAGGTGAATGCATGTTCTGAACATGCAATGACCTTGGAAGGTCTATGGGACACTGTCTAAGGAGGTGGATTATATGGCCTTTGACATCCCTTCTATGTTCATCCAGAATCTTTTACTGTAATTCAAGGATTCTTTTTTAAAATCCTTACTTTCTCTTTTAGAATTAATACTAAGTATCAGTTCCAAGACAGAAGAGCAGTAAGGTCTGGACAATGAGAATTAAGTGACTTGCCCAGGGTCACACTGCTATGAAATGCTTCAGGTCATATTTGAACCCAGATCCTCCTGACTCCAAACCTGGCTCTCAGTCCACTGAGCCACCTAGTTGCCTCTGTCAGGGACTAAAGTAGGTATTTCATGGCAGGATCTGACACTTTCCCCAATGTCAACCTCAGAGGTGAGTGATGGCTCTTCAGTATCATCAGTCTTTACCATTATCATCATTACCACTACCACCACCACCACCACCATCATCATCATCATTCAATAGCTAACATTTATATAGTCCTTAAAGGTTTACAAAGCATTTTTATACAATATTTCAATTCATCCTTGCAATGACCTTGGGAGGAAGGTGTTACTAATATCTCCATTTTACGGGTAAGAAAACAGAGTCAAAGATTAAATGACTTGCCCAATGTCATGTAGCTAGTGTCTGAGGCAAGATTAATTTTTTAATGAATAAAATATTTTAAATAGAATAAATATAACTAAAAACTTTGCAATAGGCATTTTCATAAAGTAATTTATATGATTATTTTTCTTTTAACTTTTTAAAAATATTTTTATTTGTATTTTAAAATGTTTATTTTCAGTCTCAAATTCTCTCACTCTCACCACCCTTCCCCTACCCACTGAGAAGGCAAGAAGTGTGATACTCATTATGCAAATGAAGTCATGCAAAACATTTCTGTATTAACCATGTTGCAAAAAAAAAAGAAAGAAAGCAAAAACAAAATAAGCTTAAATCTAAACTCAGAATTAATCAGTTCTCTTTCTGGAGGAAAATAGCATTTTCCCTTAATCAGCTTAGTAGTCATGAGTACTTAAGATTTTGGTTTGGAAGACCATTTAGTTCAACCCCTACATTTACAGATGGGGAAACCAAGGCCCAAAGAAGTTAAGTTATTCACTCAATCAAAGTCACTGGGTAGGAATTCATCTGGATTTGAACCCAGAATTTCTAATTCCAAAACCAGCCCTCTTTCCACAGTGCCATGTTATGACTGTCACAAAGTCAGCCACAGCTAACTTGGTAACACCTGAGTTCTTCCTTCCTCTTTCAGGCAGGTCTGGGTCAGAAGCCAAGGACCACAGCCTCCTAGAACTCTTCACCTTGTACAGTGCCTACTAATGTCTTGTTAATTGGTTGATATATATGTATGCAGTTCACTCATCTTCCTTTATACAAACAAATACAAAGAAGGAAATAATCAAAATGTTGTGTGATAATAGGAATTACATATAACCAAACACAGCAGATAAAATAAATGCCAGAAATGAAAAAAAAGTTACAAACACTTTTTAAAATCACTAATTCCAAGTCTGTAGCAGAGATAAGAAATTCTTCTACACAGACAATTAAAATAACTTTGTCTTTGGTTCCAGGAATGGGGGCTGGAGGAAAAAGAGTAAATTTATCTTGGGGAGGAGAATTCCCAGATTCTGAGAGAGTAAAGAACTCCCAGAGCTCCCTGGAGAAAAAAAAAGGATAGAATCAAATTTATCTTGGAGATATTTTGTGGACTCCAGTTTGGTCATGTACCCCCACCATCTTGTAAGACTCTAAGAGTCTCCTGAAATGACTGGGTGGCTCCAGAACTAATATGCTCTGATTCCAACACATTTCTAGATGGCCCATTGGATGGAACACCAGGTTTGGAATCAGGAAGACCCGAGTTTAAATCTGCCCTTAGACATTTACTAGCTATGTGACTCTAAACAGATCATTTAATTTTTTATTTGCCTCTTCTGTAAAATGAGCTGGAGAAGGAAATGGCAAAATCTCTCCAGTATTTATTTTTTTGTCAAGAAAACTCCAAATAGAGTCATGCATGAAGAGTCAGACACAACTGAAATGATTGAACAGCAACAAAGATAAAGGAGAAACCATTGGGACAATGGTGAATCTGTTCTGCTCTGTTTCCCTCTTCTGTTTTGAGTCAGCTAGGTGGCTGGGTGGATAGAGTACTGAATCTGGAGTTAGGAAGAACTGAGTTCAAATCTGATTTTAGACACTTACTAGCTGTGTGACCCTGAGTAAGTCACTTAACCTATGTTTGCCTTAATCCATAGGAGAAGGAAATGATAAAACATTCTACTATCTTTGCCAAGAAAACCCCATAATGGAGTCAGGAGGAGTCAGACACAACTAAACAACAGCAACTAAACAACAAAACATACACACACATATATACATATATGTGCATGTGTGGATATATGTGTGCATAAATCCATACATATATATATATACACATCCTTAATACAGTTACAATTGGAAATTCAATTAAATTATAACAGAAATTAAAATAATTGGAAAAAAATAAATCGAACTGAGAGACAATGATCTAAGCATGATCAATTTATTAGTTAGACTACCATTAACCAATAAATTGGGCCAATGACCTCTCTCAATAAGCAAAGACCCTAGGAAAGGGTTCACTAGCCTTATTATAGTTTTGAGAGGAACAGAGTTGGGTAGATAGGGAAGACGATACAAGCAGTAGTAATGTAGACAACATCATGGGGGTGAATTGATCATGATTGATTATTTTAAAGAAAACAGGCTAACACACATGGGGCTAGTGACCACCCCTCTTTGACAATTAAGGAATGTTCATGGTTTTATGAACCCATCAGCATTTTGCAGGCCTTGTTAGCATGCCTGAGTCAGCAGACTCCCTGGTGCCTAGAAAGGTTTGTTGGGGAGATAAGAATTTTAGAGGAACAGGCAAAGATGGACAATATGCCTTTTGGAGGTGATAACAAGCAAACTTGTAACTTTAACCCAACCCAGACAAAAAGCCTATTCAAGGACAGAGATTGCACAATTATACAAAAATGGGGTAGTAATACAGAATAGGGCCAATTGTAGAATAGACTCAATTATTAAATGATAGAGAATGGTAGAGAATACTTTTAATTTCACAATTAGTTGGTGACCCACAAAGGAATGGAGGTGGGGAGGATGATCCCTGAAATAGTCCTCTGGGAAAAAACTCTAAGAACTCATGGGTAGAATTTTCCGCCTGAGAAAACGAGTGCTACTGTGGTGGGGCTATTGTGTGGGAAATGTTGAAGATTAGAGAAAGCAGCCCCCTTGATTTGGGAGTTGCAGGGTGTTATCTGAGTGTTTGGGGGAAGGGAGAGGAATGTGGATTCTCCATGGAGAACATCTTCTGGATTCTGAGAAGTTGAGCAGTGGCATTAGGATTCCAGGGTTACAGAAAGAGGGGAAAGGAGAAAATTTAATTTGGAAAAATATTTTCTGTCACTTCTGTGAACAAGATAACACAACAGTTACTTAGATAGATCAGGCTTTTGTAAGCTGTTAACTAGGGTTTAAAGAACTCAGAGGCTCCCTCCTGCTGTCCTATGTTAAAAGTTTTTACAATTGCTGAGGACATCTTAAGAGATTTTTGGGGTGATGTCCCACAAACTTCTACATACATTGGGTCTAAAATTGTGCAGTATTGGTCTTTCCCCACATTTTGGGAGATATGGCGTGCCTCCATCTCCCAGAGGGTAACACGGTCACAACTAATCAAGCAATAATTTAGTTTAGAATTTAGTAATTCTAAATTACTGTAGTAATTTAGTTGTGGTGCATGTTGGTAATAGAATATTATCATGTTATAAGAAATGATAAGCAAGGTGATTTTAGAAAAAACTGGAAAGATCTACGGGAACTGATGCAGAGCGAAATAAGCAGAACTGGAAGAACATTGTACACAATAACAGCAATATTGGATGATGATTATCTGTGAAAATTTTGCTACTCTCAGCAATGCAATGATCTGGGACATTCCTGAAAGACTTATGATGGGGAATGCTATCTACCTCCAGAGAAAGGACTGTTGGAGTCATCTTTCACATCAGTATTTTTATGGTTTTATTTTAAGGTTTTGGTTATGTATGATTTTGCTCTTACAATAATGACCAATATGGAAGTGTGTTTTGCATGACAATAAACATTTTTAATTAAAAAAAATTTAGTTGTTAAAGGTAAAATTAATGATTAAGTCACCTAAGTTCAAATGAACTATGAAATTTAGAAGGCAAATGCTTAGTAAGTCATTGGTTTGGTGTAGTAACATTTTGTGCTAAAGGAGGAATTTAGTGCAGTAAAGATTAAATTTATGGATAGTCTAGTATACTATTGAAATAAAGAGACTTTAGGAATTGAGCAAGTAAGGAGAAATTTAGGAAAAGAACATGAAGGAAGTAAGAAAGATGTGGTTTTGAAGGTTACTAGAGGTGTATATAAAGAAAAGAAGCAAGGCACAGCAAAATGGATCATTGGATTGAGAGCCAGGTCCAGAGACAGGAGGTCCTAGGTTCAAATTTGACTTCGGACACTTCCTAGCTATGTGACCCTGGGCAAGTCATTTAACCCCCATCGTCTAGCCTTTACCACTCCTCTGCCTTGGAGCCAATACACAATATTGATTCTAAGACAGAAGATATGGGTTTAAAAAAATCAAGTTAAAGAAAGTTTAAGCATGTTAAAAAAGTAAGATCTGAGGAAGGTTTTTATTTTTTGTTGAAACAAGAAGGATGTAAGAACCTTTATGCATGTATTTTTTATGATACAGAAAATATAATAAAAATTGCAGTTTGAAATTCTCAGGCTCCAAAGCAGGGGGACAGGATGTAAAGCTGCTACTTAGGGCCACACCTTACCTGAAAAACCTTGGGGACAGATAAGCTAGGGTGGGGACTATATCATGGGCACAAAGGAATTGATCTGGCTCTTTGGATGATTTGAAAGGAAAGAGAAAAAGTTATTGGGAGCTGGGAGTATGATCATTGTTGTTATTGTTGTTGTTCAGTCATGTCTGACTCTTTGTGACCCCATTTGGGGTTTTCTTGGCAATGATACTGGAATAGTTTGTCATCTCTTTCTTCAGTTCATTTTATAGATGAGGAAACTGAGGTAAACAAGGTGAAGTGACTTGCCCAAGGTCATACCTCGTAAGTGTCTGAGGTCAGATTTGAACTCAGATCTTCCTCACTCCAGGCTCTATCCCCTGGACAACCGCCCTTTCTATATGATATCATTAAAAAAAAATGGATCCAGATGTGACTGCCTTTATTCTAGTCCTATTTTAAGTGGGATATGTTCTTCTATTAGGACAATTATGACCAGTAAGAATTTATCCCACTATTTGGCATTAAGACAAAATGTTGGAAAATAAATAAAACAGGATAACCTGAACTACATTCCAATCTCAGAAAACTTGTTAGCTGTGTGATTTTTTTTTAAATCTTTACTTTCCATCTTAGAATCAGTATTAGGTATTGGTTCCAAGACAGAAAAGCAATAAGGGGTAGGCAGTGGAGATTAAGTGACTTTATCCAGTGTCACATAGCTAAGAAGTATCTGAGGCCAGACATGAACACAGGAAGATGATTCCAGATTCCAGACCCAACATTCTTTCCACTGTGCTACCTAGCGGTCCTTGTCGGGTCTTTAGCAGGGTCATAAAATCTTATCAGCCTTATGATAGTATTTGTGAATTGCTTTACTTGGAAAATGGGTTCTTCTTCTCCATTACAAATACTCCTTGACAAAGAGGGTAGAATTTGAAAGTCTATTTGCAGTATAGAAGTGCTTTATGTGATTATGAACATTTCAACCTCATACCGAGAATAGTAATATTGAAGTTATATCTTTTAAGTTAGTTTGACCAGACGCCAGAGTTTTAGGGATTTAATTTTGCTGAAGTGGTGAATATCTTGTATCTAAGAGACGGATATCTGTTAGTCAGGGAGTTACTGCCACAAAGAGATGTGTGTGTGTGTGTGTGTGTGTGTGTGTGTGTGTGAACAATCATATTCACTATTTATGTGGAATTACAGAGTGTACTTTTGTTATTGGTTTCTAATGACTGCTTTTTACATCAGGATAAATTTAAACTTGAAAAGGGATGAAGTGTGTGTGTGTGTGTGTGTGTGTGTGTGTCTGATAAATTTTTATTGCTGACTTATTGCAACAATATTACAGTAATGATAACTATATCCAAAGCTGAGATTCAATTAGTGATAATTTGCTGTTTAAGGTAAAACCTTTAGGGGGTTTTGAGTTTTATTTTCAGATATGTTTGTGACATTGAGCCAATGTTTCACTGTTTCAAGGAAAATGCTAGCAGTTCAATGGGAGTGACATCTATGAACGGCAACCGGGGGAAATATATCTGGCCTTGGGGAATAGTTGGGGGAGGGCACGGTTTTGGGAAAACTAAGGGAGAGCCCTCTTGCCTCAGTTTCCTATACAAGTAATTTTCCCAACTGGTTAATCCTGAGCCTGACTATGATATTTTGTCATACAATTGGCTGCCTATATGACTCTTATCTGAAGTCAAACAGAACTAAGGATGTTTTATATTTCTTATACTTATGTTGTCATTCTATGCTCTTAGGCTATAGGGAAATAGCCAGTTATCCCCCTCCCTCCCCCTTGGTGAATGGGCCCCTATTGCTCTCTGTCTTATTATTAGACTTTGCCTTAGCTGCTGTGTTAAAATTTGTTCTGAACTTGCAACCGAAAGTTTAAATATCCTAGAGTAGTGATGGGAAAACTACAGTGCACAGGCCAGATGTGGTCCCCTGAAATGTTCTATCTGGCTGCACAACATTATTCCTAATCTGGTGAATACAATGAGTAGGATACAATACAATGAAATTTTGAAAGAGTTGCCTTAGAAACAGACTGACAGATGAGCATTTCCTTTCATTTGGCCCCCTCTTTAAAAAGTTTGCCCATCACTGTCCTAGAGAATTAGTTTATAGATAAGTGATCCATGGGTGTCAGTTCTCCCATTGATCAAAGGGGGGAATTGAGAAATTAAAATTATTCTCTCTCATTTGATAATTGATTCTATTATGTAATTGAACTTCTTCTGTATTATTGTATTACATCTTTATATAACTGCCCAGCCTTTGTCCCTGAGTTGGCTTTTTCTCTTAAAGTTACAAATTAACTTCTTAAAAGGCATATTGTCCATCTTTGCCTGTTCTTATAAATTCTTATTTCCCTAACAAACCCTTCTAGGCACTAGGGAGTCTGCTAACTCAAGCCTTCTAACAAGACCTGCACAATGCTGATGGCCCCCATAAAACAATTAACATTCTTTAATTGTCAAAGAGGGGTGGGTGGTCACTAGTCCCATGGGTGTTAGCCTGTTTTCTTTAAAATAACTGATCAGGTTGCCCCCACCCCCATGATGTTATCTACCCTTTAATCATATTGTCTTCCCCCAAACTATATTAAGGCTGGTGAACCCTGCCCTAGGGTCTTTGGTCATTGAGAGAAGCCATTGACCCAATTTATTGGTTACTGCTAGCCATTGATCTTGCTCAGATCATTGTCTCTCAGTTTACTTTACAAATGTAACAATAGGTAGGCATACATCATGAGTGCTTAGTGTACACATATCTACCTGTACCCACACATATAAAGTAAGCAATAGATTAAGCTCATTAATAGTGAGCAAAGAGATTCCTAATTTCTGAGTCCAATTCAAACCCACATAGGATTATACAATCACAAATTAGCTTAAAATGATCCTAAGGACTGTGTAATATAACCTTCTCGTCTTTAGATGAGAAAAGAGAGGCTTAGTAACTTGCCACTTTTATCTCCATAGTAAGTGACAAAGATGAAATTTGAACCCTGGTAGCCTAACTTCAAATGCAGCATTCTTTATTACTGTCTCCCATTGTTCCCTGAGCCAGGAATCCTGGAGGCAAATCCTGTTTGGAATTTTTCTCTCAAGTTTGCTCTCATTCCATTTCAGAGGTGTCAAAGGTATGTCCATAATCCAGGGATTTAGGGAACTAATCAATTGTGGCTACCAAAAGAACAAGGAAATACTTTTCACAAAATGCTTGGGAGGACACAGCCCTAGGATCTTGAGATCTGGGTAGAGGATATTACCTTTCGTGATGTTCATATTCCTCCATCACTGGGGGACTAAAAACATGGCTGACAGAAGGCAGTTCATTTTTCCAGCATATCCAATTACCATCCAGAAAAAGGGAGCTCCTGCCCAGAGAACAGCCTCACACCTTTCAATTTGAACATTCAATCTGAATCGGGTTTCTTTGCTGAGCTGTCACATCAGATTTGTGATTACATGTCATTTCAGCTTCCTATGTTCCCTTTTCTTGTCTTATTTACTATACTCTTTCTCCTTTCCCTCTCTCTGGAGAAAGAGCGGCAGTTGAGTTACCATGGAAACCTCCCACCCCTTACCCTTTTTCCATTTCTCAACTATTTTCATACGTTTTTATAAAATGCACTATTTATAGCACTCGGAGCTGTATTTCCCTCCACCTCTGCTCTGAAAAGGAGGTTTCCTGTCTGAGCAGAATACCAATGAGATAACTTTCAGGGAAGCCCTCCAGTGAAAGCCATAGGGGGAACATGCATACTCTTTAGGTCTGAGTTTGACCTGTATAAATAATTTCAAATGGCAAGATTAAAAATCTAGCCTTGGGGGGGGGTTAGAATGTAGTGGATGCTATTTCCTCAAATAAAAGAATGACTTTGAGATCTGGGGAAGGGGAAGGCTAATCGGCTTTTAGTCAGGATGTTATATTGGGGATTCCTATGTAGGGATGAGTTGAATTAGATGACCTCCAATTTCTTTTTCCATGACAAGATTCTGATTCTGACAATATGAAAACCCTGCAAAAAGTAAAAGGGAGAACAGCAAAATGAAAAGGCTATATTTAACAACCCCATCCTCCATTCTTTCAAGTAGCTGGGACCACTCCAAGGATTTACAAGTCATCTAGGGGATGAACTAGGGATCTGCCTTGGCATGAGATCCAGTACTGGATCCAGTGGCCAAGATCTGATCTCTGGAAGAAAAGTAAGTTGCCATTTCTGGATCTTGAGCATTCCCATGAGGAAATATGTATATTCTTTCCCACAGGACTGGGAGATTTCTGAGAACAAAAGAGGCAGCAACATCACACTGACATTTTAATTATGACATTGGCCATACTTCTCACCTTTAGGTCACCTGCAAATTTGATAAGAATGGAATCTAATATCAAATCCCTAAGACCTCTAATTCTAATCCTTTTGTCTTTATTTAAGTCACTGACAAAAATGCTAAACAGCATAGGGCTAAACATAGATTCTTCCTTCTTTCAAAGAGATCTAGATTTATTAGTTAATAGTCCTTGGATCTGGTCCTTCGGCAACTTCAAATTCACCTCCCGTTACTATCATCTAGTCCATATCTCTCCATCTTGGTCACAAGGATAGCATGAGGAACTTTTGTCAAATACTTTACTGAATTCTAGATATACTGTGCTTGTGTCACTCTCCTTAGTCACCAGTACAAAGAGGCCATTGAAAAAAAGAGATGAAGTTGATTTGGTAAGACCTATTCCTGATGAAGTCATGCTCTCTCCACTTCCCTTTCTAAAAGTTCACCAAAAAAGATTGAATACTACATCCTAGAAGTTTACCAGAAATGAAACTCACTTGTCTATCACTTTGAGATATCAATTCTTTTCCCTATCTTCATAATCTGAATAATCTTTGCCCTTCTTTAGACCCACAGAATTTCTATTATTTTCCATGGTCTTTTGAAGATCACAGACAATAGTTCATTAATTACATCTTCCTAGTCTTTCAGTATTCTAGGACCTAGCTAGTTAAAGACAGGTGATTTGAGCTAACGGAGCAACTAAATCCTCTCTCAATTTCATTTATCTTGGGGTTCAATTCTCCATTGAGTAACTTTATTTTTTCTTCCCTGGTACAAAGATCATTCTTGGCTGAGAAAACAGAATCATGAGAACTGAATAATTGTCTTCTTGACACTCATCTATTATCACCATCCTAGCTATCTTCCTAAATCCCAATCCATTCATTCCCAGTCTCCAGGCATTATTTCTGTGCAGATCATTACCAGATCTATATGTCAAATCTAAATCTCTTGGCTTTTAATGGTCATATATCTCCAATTGCCTCTCGGGCATTTCAAACTGGATGCCCTTTATACATCTTAAATTCAACCCATTCAAAATAGAACTCATCTCCTCCCAAAACCCTCCTGCCTTCTGTAAAAAGAGTGGGGCACCGTAAATGTGTCCTAATGGTTTGTGGGTACACACACTGGGTTGAAGGAGAGACAGAACCAGCCAGGATAGGGAGACCAAGAATCAAGAATGGCAGTTAGCCCCAACTGTCACTCTGCTTACCCTAGGCCAGGGTCTTTGGAACCAGCAGGCAAGGTAAAGGGTTTTAACAGTTTTAATTATGATTTACTAATAAAGGTGGGATAGGGGATTCTACACTTAAAACCCTAAAAGGCAATTCACAGGGGCAAGGGGAGGACTTGTCTACTCTAACTCTAATTGACCTGGGCCAGGCAGGGCTCAAAGAAGCAGTTCTGGAGTCATTGGGAAGGCTGCTTCAAACCTGGTTCCAGCCAGGTTTGACCAGCACAGCTAAAGGGGCAGAGGGTGGCTTTGAGGGTTCTCACATTAATACAGAGATGATCACAGGATGCCAAAAGCCAAGGTGGTCCAAGGTACCCAAGTAGAGAGAATGTGCTTGAGATGCTGTCCACCAGATCCCAAACCCCTTCTCCACTTGGTGCAGCTCTGCAGGTCTTGTCCACTTGCTGAAAGCCACCACCACTCAGGATCCCAGGGAATCAGGATGCAGGTTTGAGGTCTCCTAGGGCTAGCAACAGTTTTTGCTAACCACTAGTGGAGTCTCTCTCAGAGCACAAGCCACTTCCTGCTCCTTCATTCCACCTTGGAATGCTCCAGCCCTTCCTGCTAGGTCCATAGAAACTATATGCAACTAATACTAAATGATCTTCCTCACAACACTTCAAACTTCCTTATTACTATCAATGGCACCTCTAATCTCCCAATCACCTCATCTCACTTTCTCAAGTCCCTTTTCAATCCAATCTATTCTCCACTCACCTACTGAGGTGATTTTTTTCTAAAACAGTGGTCTGAGCACCTCACAGGCTTGTTCAATGATCTTTAATAGCTCCTTATTACCTCTAAGGTAAAATATAAACAAAGGCTTCTTTGAGGCATTTAAAACCCTTCATCAGCTGGCCTGTTCCTTCTTATGCCTCACTCCCCTCATAACACTACCAACAAGCTAAGATGACCCATTGGCAGTTTCTTGACCATGGAGCTGTGTAGGTAGAATCTGCTCATCCCCACCTCACTGCATGGCTGGATGGCACATCAACACTCCAAACAGGTCACAGGTGAAGTAGTAACATGACCCAGAACTAAAGTCCAGGTCCAGGTTCAAGAGAAAGGATAAAGGTGTGGGGAAAGACACTCCGGAGCTCTCTATTCCCTTGGAGGTGGTGGGGAAGGACCATGGCTGAGCGAGGCAGCCATGTGGAGAAACACGTGGCCAGAGTTAGGTTAGATTAGGCTTAAATCTCCAGATATCTGCTTTTTCTATTTCAAGTGATTATTAATAAACTCTATGGAAAATAAGAACTTGGAGTTACTAATTTTAATCTGACAGAGCTCTATCTCCTATTCCCATGCCTTTACACCTATTATCCTCACCTGCCTGGAATGCTCTGCTCCTGCTTCCCAGCTTCTTTGGCTTCCTTAAAGATTCAGCTCAAATCCTACTTACTCCAGAAGACCTTTTCAGGTCTCCTTAGCTGCTATGAACTTCCCCATTTACAGAATACCTCCATTTATTCTATGTCTAGCTTAAAGTACTTAGTTATTTACATGTTGCTTCCCTGCATTAGAATGTGTACTCCTTGAAACCAAAGCTTGTTTGTATCCCTAATACTTAGCACAGTGCCTGACTCATAGTAAGAATTTAATTTAATAAATACTTGACATATTTGAGCTGTCTGAGATTCAAATGCCACCTTTTTCATAAGATCTTCCCTGGTCCCCAAAGCTACAATTACCTTTCTCCCATCCTCCCTTAGATTACCTTCTATCTGTCCTTGGAAACGTTTTGTGAATATTATATGAGTACACCTATTTCTCTCATAAAAATATAAACTCCTTGAAGGCAGTAACTATTTTACTTTTTTTGCCACTTTCCATGCCTGACATAATGTTCAATGTAGTACATAATAAGTAGGTAATTAATAAGTGCTTATAGGTTAATTGGTTCCTCCTTTCACTAAGACCTCAAGTTTACCTTCTTTATGATTTGGGGTTGTTTTGGGTTTTTTTGCATTTGTACATATTTAAAGGTCATGAGTTTATTACTGGCAATCTTCTTGTATATTGTTTCTTGTGAACTGCTAGTCCTTTTAATATTCTTTTTTCCATGTTATATCTGTTGTATTCTGTAATGTCTTGCTCAGTGGGCTCTCTCTCTCTCTCTCTCTCTCTCTCTCTCTCTCTCACTCACACACACACACATATACACACACAAAATGTTCTTTCTCTCTGTCCATTTTAAGATTACAAGTCCCTAGATAATTGTATTTTTATTGGTCCTCATTAGTCAGTCACTGGGTATTTTTTTAAGTGTTACCTTCAGTCATAGTATCGATTCTAAGTAATATCAATTCTATAACAGAAGAGTGGTGAGAGCTGGGCAGTTGTGGTTAAGTGACTTGCCCAGGGCCACACAGCTAGAAAGTATCTGAAGCCAGATTGGAACCCAGATCCTCCCAAATCCAGGTCTAGCTCTCTATCCATTAAGCCACCTAGGTGTCCCCTCATCAAGTATTTAAGAAGCACCGACTAAATTTGAGACACTGTGCTAAGGCTGGCAAAGAAAGGCAAAACACAAGCTTTGATCTGAAGGAGTTCATAGTCTAATGAGGGCAACAACCTGAAAATACCTATTTACAAATTGTATGTGTCCTAGTTAAAAGTTCTTCCATAGTTTCTCCTCAGGCTATAAAAACCTGAGTGTTCGGGCCAAAAAGTGTCCCTTTCTACATAGTGCACACCGAAATTTCTTCAGGCTGTCTCCTGGGACATCTTAGCAAAGTTTCCTATGGGTCCCTATACCAAAGAACACCCCAAATTTCCCCCAGAAAATCCATAACATTGCAAAGGCAATCAAAAAGGAGTTTTTGCTCACCCTTCCCTAAAGCAAGAAAATTAAATTAAAAGACCTCATTAAAAAAAAAAAACCTTCGAAAAGATGTGAGGCTTCCAAGAAGAGATGATGCATTTAGGATTGATTACTCCAAGTTTCTAGGCCAAGAGACAAAATTTGTCCTATGGCCCTATTGTCAACAAGGAACTCAGACAAGCCACCAAATTCAGGTCATAATAAGACACACATTCTAAGTCTGCTTAAAATGAAAACATTTTTATATAAGCATAAATCAGTGTTCTCTAGGTAAGTACAATTTCAAATAGACTGGCAGCCACTAATTTTTACATAAGTTTCTGCAGGCTACATGTTGACTTCGTTTTGAAAGGTAGTATTACCTATGTTTTGTTTAATTTTTATTTATTTTGTAAAATATTTCACAAGTACATTTTTCAAACTCTTGCCTTTTGTCTCAGAATCAATATTGTGTATTAGCTCTGAGGCAGAAGAGTAGTAAGGATTAGACAAGAGGTGTTAAGTGACTTACCCAGAGTCACACAGCTAGGAAGTGTCCGTGGCCAGATTTGATCCAGAATCTCTAGGCATGGCTCTCTATCCACTGAGCCACCTACCTGCTCCTCAGATTTTATATTTTCTAAGAATCTACCCGCACAACCAAGTCTGGAGGTAACCCAGAAGGAATGAGATGGTTTTTGTAGCTCTATGGCACACAATCCCTGCTCCCCACTAGGATGCTTTTTTCCCACTATGTTGTTTGATCTCATCAGCTAATATCAATGAACCTGCCAGACAAAATGAGCTTTTAGAAATAGAAATAGAAACACTTAAAGTGTTAAAGTAAGATAATAATCCATTCAAATTTTCCCATCTCTCCTTCTCTCCCCCACAAAAATGTCTGTGACATACTCTCCCACAAGGGCACAGAGAATCCAAGGAAAACAGGACTAAAGCTTAGGGAACACGTGGCAAAGGGGACAACTCGCAGCTCCTGGAAATCTTTTTATTAGAGTCCTCAAGATATTCCTCTCATGTGTTCTTAGCTTTCCGTTAGCTTCTTAGCAAAGTCCTGAAGTTGCTGCTCTTAAGTATATCTAATTGACTCTTGGTCAATTATGTCTTATGCAGACACTGATGCCAGTCATTTCTGCTGATGGAATGTGGCTAATCAAGAAATGTGGACCCCAGGGAGAAATCTGATTCCTCTGACCCTCCCAAATTCAGAGGGTTTGGCTCTGAACGAGATGTTGGTGAGGGGCGAGGGAACAAAGGTTTTCTACCACTCCCACCACCAAACATATCCATCTTAGGAAATCCTGTCTCCTCTCGTATGCCAGATGCTCTCATTTCTCATTCCAAACTCGTGGAGTGGAAATTGATTAAGCAGGTTGCTGTCACTTATTTCCATGCCACTGATTGATTCAATAGCCTTGTTCTCACCTAACTTGTAGCTAGGTGGTGCCGTGGAGTGGATACAGTGCCAGAGAGTCAGGAAGACTCATCTTCCTGAGTTCAAATCTGGCCTCAGACACTTACTAGCCGAGTGACCCTGGACATGTTATTTAACCCTGTTTGCCTCAGTTTCCTCATCTATAAAAATGAACTGCAGCAGGAAATGGCAAACCTCTCCAGTATCTCAGCCATGAAGACCCCATATGGAATCAGGAAGAGTTGGATACAAGAGAACATCACAAAGATAAAGGAGAAACCATTGGAACAATGGTAAATCAAGTCCATCTCTGTTTCCCCCTCCTATTTCAAGACTGCTAGGTAGCTCAGTGCATACAGCTCTGTGCATGGAGTCAGTTCAAATTCAGCCTTAGATACTTAGTAGTTGTGTGTCCTGGGCAAGTCACTTAACCTCTGTTTGCCTTAATCCAATGAAGAAGGAAATGACTGAACAGCATCTGACAAAGAGCCCTGAATGTGTTAACAAGTTCTGTGGAAGAATGGGCATATTGGGAATAAATAACAGATTCATTGACTGACTCAAATCAGCCCCAACTTTTATATTTATGTAATATAATTTAAAAATGGAACACAAAAGGTGGAAAAGAAAGAGCCACACTCCATCCATAGGGATCAAACATAGGGTCCTCACTTTAGGATAACAGAATCACAGAATGTAGAAATGCACCTAAGATTTCCAAGTTCCCCTTTTTGCATGGTGGGTGGAGGAAGGAAGCCAACCAGTCATGTCTCATCTTTTCTACTCCACTCCCCAAATTTTTGAGATACTGTTAAATATGACTTATGTATGGGGCAGGAAGAGGTGGAATATAGCTAGTGATTTCCTTCCCCCAACCAATCACTCACAAAGAAATTAGGTGATCTCTGATGTAGGTTCTGATTTCAATCCAGACCCCTGATTTTATCAGTACAAAGGGCTGTACTTGAGGTCCTTCCTCCAAGAATTCTTAGTCCACTTAGTGTTTTAAGAAAAACGTATACTCAGGTCACACAATCAATATGTGTAAGAGGCAGGACTCTAACTGAGAAAGGTATTCAGGTCTGAGTTCAGATCCAGCCTCAGACACAAGTTGTGTGATCTTGGACGAGTAAGTCATAACTTCTGCCTGCCTCAATTTCCTCATCTATAAACTAAGGATTAAAAAAACAAGCTACCTCCAAGGGCTCTTATAAGGATTAAATGATATAATAAGAGCACTTTGTAAAGGGCCTGGCACATAGTCGGCATTCTATAAATGTTAGCTTTTTTTCCCCATTAGTCCAAGATCATCCCTCTAGCCACACTACTTCTCATACTGCCTTTGATTCTAATAGCCTAAGAAAAGTTTCTTGAGGATCCTGTGTTTGGTTTGTCTGCTGCTTTACTCACTCATTTCTCCTTTCTGTTGCATTTTTTTTCTAATCTCTTACCTTCCATTTTGGAGTCAATACTGTGTATTTGCTCCAAGGCAGAAGAGTGGTAAGGGTAGGCAATGGGGGTTAAGTGACTTGCCCAGGGTCACACAGCTGGGAGGTGTCTGAGGCCAGATTTGAACCTAGGACCTCCCATCTCTAGGCCTGGCTCTCAGTCCACTGAGCTACCCAGCTGCCCCTTTCTGTTGCATTTTTAAGTGGGGAGTGTGGCAAGATTTTCTAGCACTTTTTAGCTTCCCATGCTGAAGACGCAAAAGGAATCTTGGTTGACATTGACCCAAATTTCTCCTTCAGCTTTTTTAAGTCAAATATAAAAGTTATTAACTTTGTTTTCCTTTAAAAGATATATTTTTAAGCACGTTTCCTCTCTGTATGCTCTTGATGCCTTTTTTTTGGTGGTGGAGGTGGGGTCTTGCTTGATTTTTGCAGAATATTTGGAAAAGAAGATTGTTGGATAGAAATTTGGAAGAAATGAAGCCAAAAGCACATGTCATTTTTAAAGCATTAGCTTATAGTTTCAGTTCCTGCTTCACATGACTGCTTTCCTACTATAAATCTAACGATCTCTAAGTCTTTCCTAAACCTTGCCAAAAAAACATCCAAAAAACACCACCAAACCAAAACAAAAATCTTGACGTGCTTTTAACAACCAACAATAACAATGATGTACAACAGCTGCAGGCTTACTTCCGAGTTACCAGCTGAGAAATCAGGGCCAGTATGATTAGACAAAAGGTTTAACTGCTTTGTTAGATGAATCAGACAATGACTCACAGAAAGGAGTTGGGGGCCTGCAAACCATACTCTTCGAGGTGTAGCTCTGTGGAAGAATGGGCATATTGGGGATACAGAAGTGCAAAGAGGGAAACATTTGAAATCTGGCTAATATCAACTTATTCTTATGTTGCGTGAAATCCTAGAAAATTTGTCATGGGTCACAAGAGTGCTTATGCATTATCTCTGGGTTCCTGGGAAAATATCTGAGTGTAGTGGAAAAGAAAAATAGACTTGCGAGTCAGAAAGCCTGCTTTTATGGCTAGAGAACTAGGGGGAAGGATTAGGTGATCTTGTTCTCTGAGACCACATGTGGCATGTCCAGAGCCAAAAAGCCTCAATAAATATGAATTCTGCTCCTTACTCAGAAGGCAGGTAGCTCAGTGAATAGAGCACTAGGTCTGGGATTAGGAGAGACTTAAGTTTAAATTCTACCTCTGATACTAGCTTACTGAGCAACTCAGTTACCAGCCTCAGTTTCTTCATCTACAAAATAGAGATATTACCTCATTGGGTTATTGGAGCAACAATGAAGACAACACATATGCAAAACATTTTTCAAACCTAAGAAATGCCACATAGATGCTATTATTGTAACTCTTCATATGGCCTTGGACAAAGCATTTAACCCTCTTGTTCCTTCATCTTTAAAATGGGGATAATATATTTTTCCCTCAAGGGGAACTTAGTGTTGAGGATAAAAGGCTCAGACCTGAGTTAGGTTTAGCTTCCATGTCACTTTACTTTTTTTAACCCTTACCTTCTGTCTTGGAGTCAATACTTTGTATTGGTTCCAAGGAAGAAGAGCAGTAAAGGCCAGGCAATGGGGGTCAAGTGACTTGCTCAGGGTCACACAGCTGGGAAGTGTCTGAGGTCAGATTTGAACTCAGGACCTCCCGTCTCTAGGCCTGGCTCTCAATCCACTGAGCTACCCAGCTGCTCCCACTTTACCTTTCTAAGACCATAAATAGTCATCTTAGAATGGCTAATAGTTGCCAGTCTGTACTAATAGGAAGTGTTTCCTCACTGGGAGGAAACCTTCTTTGGGTAGCAGAAGTGGCCCTAAACCAGTAAAAATCACAGATCCTGATTTTTTAAAAAAATAGGGTTGTAGTTGTGTTGAGGAAATCATGAGACTCCAAAATCCTCTGTAAACACGAGCTAAGATTGAATAAACTAGGCTTGGAAGGATCACATTGAGTTGTCGTAGTTACTGGGGCCATTCTCTTGTTCCCAGGCAGTTTTGTACCTAACAAGGAGGTATCCTTCACTAAGGATTACAGAATACTCAGATATACAGTCCTAAAGATACCTTAATGCAATCTGCAGAGAAATAACTTTCTTGAATGACGTGCCCTTCAATTCTTGCTACTTACTAGTACCAAACATCCAGGACTAATAGTCAAACATCCAGTATTAAGTTCTTTTGGAGAAGGAGATTATCATGGAGACCAGCAGTAAATTTATAATACTATATATATGGTTGATTTTCTTAAAAATTCTTCAGTAACAGGTAAATAATGGATGGTAAAGGTCTTTTCAGATGTAAACGATGGGTTGGCAAACTTACCCTGTTATAGTCAAGTCCCACATAATCGGATGCCAGATGAAAGGCAGATAATCACTTTAAGAAATATAAAGAGTACTGTCTAAGAATGGTTATCATGACCCATCATTAAGATAGAACAAATGTTCCTTTTAAGCCTGTGGGAGCCTGTTACAGTAGCATCCTTATAATTTGTCACTGCTTAAATCACCAATACCACACTACATTAATTACATCTTACCATTGGGCTCCATGAAAGGCATGGTGGGCGAAAGTAGGCTGCAGCATATTTTCAATTATGACCTATGTGTGAAGGGATGGCTATCATCGAGGGAAAGGGGTGGGCTAGTCATGTAGTGAAAGCGAGAGATGGGCACGAAGAGTCCAAGCGCTGCACTGGTACCCACCTTCACTTAGTTGTATAGATCAACTATAGAAAATCTCAGGGAGGAAATGGGCAAATTACCCCTAATGAAGCAAGGATGGATAGGTTCGGACCTGCATTGGTTCTCTTCTCCCTCTGAACCTCCCCCAATTCCTTTCTCTGGGTTTTCTTGATGTTGGTTCTTCCCCTCACTCTATGACTTCTCCTTCTTAGTCTTCTTTGCTGTTTCATCATTCCTTAACTATATATAAATATATAATTTCCCAAGACTCCATCCCATTTCTTTTCATTCTCTGACCTTCTCCTTTTTAGTCTTCATTGCTGTTTCATCATTCCTTAACTATATATATATATATATATATATATATATATATATATATATATATATATTTTCCCAAAGCTCTCTCCTAAGCCCTTTTCACTTCTCTCTATATACTCTCTCTTGGCAGACTCNATATGTATATATATATATAATTTCCCAAGGCTCCATCCCAGGTCATCTTCTCTTTCTTTTCACTCTCTGACTTGGTGACTTAATGAGTTGGAAAAGGTTTAATTACCTCCTCTGTGTTGATGACTCCCAGATCAGTTTATTCACCACTAGTCCCTTCCCAGAGCCATGGTATTCAACTGCTTAAAATCGGATATCCTATAGACATCTCAAATTCAACATGTCCAAAACAGAATTCATAATCTTTCCCCAAAACCTGCCTCTCTTCCAAAGGCATCTATTTCTATTGAGGGGACCACTTTCCTATAGTCACCCACATTTTACAATCTTGGTATCATCCTGATTTCTTTTTTTTTTTTAAACTAAAGTAACAACTCTAAGACAGAAGGGCAAGGGATAGTCAACTGGGATTAATTGACTTGCTTGACACCCCTTGAACATCTTAATCAGTCTCCCTGCCTGAACAGTCTTGCCCTACTCGGATTCATCGTCTATCCAGATGCCAGTGACTCTCCTAAAACATAGCTCTAATCATGTCGCTCTCCTACCCAATAAATAGCAGTGGCTCCCTATGAATTCTAGAATCAAATGGAATTTCCTTTGTTTAACATTTAAAGTCCTTTACAACCTGATCTGGCTCTATCTTTTCAGGCGCCTCCTATACGTCATTCCTCTTTTTACACACTACAGTTCATCTCAACTGGTCTTTTTTTATATTCCTCATACTTGATACTCCATTTCCCATCTCCATACCTTTGTACTGGCTGCCCCAATGCCTTGAATATCTCTCTTCACCCATTCTCTTTCTTTCTTATCACAGAGCCTCACTCCCAAGTGCAGTTATCATCAATAAATGTTTGTGATAATAAGTGGTTTGCAGTTCGAGGTCTGGGTCTTCAATTCATAGTTTTCTGTGGGCAAATGTCCATGAGATGAAATGAGAACTACCAGATGTACATGCATTTTATGAACTGGGATGCATTTGAACTCGGCGTCCCTCAGTGTGGTTTTCAAGGAGCAAATATTGCAAAACTCAACACAAGAGTCCTTGTCCAAATAAAATACTAAATGAACTGGGGAATGGAGGAGCTTTTAATGAAGTTTAGAAATCATCAGAAATGGCTTCCATTCTAAGGCTAAAATTATACTTGGAGCAAAATTTGATTATTTCTAACACAAAAGGTTTACTGAGAGTTCCTTGAATACCAAACAGCTTTCTAAAACAGTGACTGCTCAAGGGGCCAGATTACTCTCCTTTTGCACTCTTCAACTATCTCAAAATCAGGAGGGGAAAGTACCAGGAGAAAGGTGTATTTGGTCTTCTTTCAGTTCTTTGTCTAAAACTTTCTGTTTGAATCCAAAAGGGCTCTGGAGGGGTCTGATATCAGTTTATGTATTGCTGCTTATTGTAGCCAGTAGCCCCCTTGTGGAGCTGGGGGTAGTAGGGGGAAGGGAGCGCCCACTTATGCCATTCCCCTTTGGCATCTGGACTGTATGACCACATCAGTGTGTGGCAGGGATGCTCTATCAAAACAACTCCCTCCCCTTTCTGACCTGCATTAATATAAAGCAAAGTATTCCTCCTTGTGGTCAGTTAGGAGCCAGGACAATGCCTGGATGTCCCCATTGCAGTTTGCATTTGATAGGGGGCCCACAAAAAAGTGATATTTTAAAGGAGAATGTAACAGAAACATGAAAATGTGTTCATTATGTTACGGCAGATCATTGAGATAGCAAACCCTAAGCTGAAAAGTAGCTTTTGCCTCATGGGAGATAAGAGAGTATTGACTGAACGAAATTTAGTGGCAAAGGAAAAATGGAGAGTAACAGCTGATTCAACATTTACAGCATCTGAGGATTTTTCACCCCTTGAAATTTCTCTTAAGAACTGATGCAGAGGAATATGGAAATATGCATTATGTGAAACCTATATCAGACTATTTACTGCCTCAAGGAGTGGGAGAATCTGAATCGGAAAATGTCAGAAAACAATTGTCAAAAATTGTTTCTATTTGTAATTGAAAAAAATTAAAAGTTAAAAAATAGAAGAGAGGGCAGCGAGGTAGTTCAGGGGATTGAGAGCTGGGCCCAGAGACAGGAGGTCCTGGGTTCAAATCTGGCCTCAGACACTTCCAAACTGTATGACCCTGGTCAAGTCAATTAATCCCTATTGCCTAGCCCTTACCCCACTTCTGCCTTAGAACTTACACATTGATTCTAAGAGAGAAGGTAAGTGTTTGTTTGTTTGTTTGTTTGTTTTCTAAAAGAAAAAAAGAAAATGAGGTGAAACAATTAGAAAGGGTTGTTTTTTTCCCCCTCAAACCCTGTTTTTTCCAGCATGTTTGAGGATCCTTCACTTAGTTCCCCATTTTCCCAGAGCCTGAACTAAGGGTTGGGAGATTAGAGAATAGATCAGGGTGGGATGGAACTAAGCCAAAAGAAGACTGAGGTCAGAAGAGCTGAGTACTCCTAGCTCTACCTTTTACTACCTATGTGACCAAAGATGTCATTTGACCTCACTAAATCTTATCATGAAAGTACAGATAATCCCTGCCATGCCTACCTCTCAGATTCTGTAAACATCAAATGAACGATACAATCTCAGAGTTGGAAAGAGTCTCCTCTGCAGCTCTGATGAGATAAGGTCATCCAGATTCTGCTGAACCTTAAAAAGAGGCCCATTATATTTTTGAACCACTCTAATGGCTAAAATATGGTTGTGATGGTTAAAACAAAAAACAAATCATTACAGAGAATGTAAAACAATGGTTCCCAATATCAAGCTTATTGATATTATCTAGTTATATTTGATTATTGATTATTTAAATATAATTTATATAAATTGAATTTGAATATCGATTATTATTTGATATTATTGATTTACATTTCAAATATCTATATCAAGCATATCAAGTTTACCTCTTTGAAATGTCCACCTGATGGTCTAAATTCTTCCGTGTGAGAAATGTCAAAATAACTGACCCCTTCTTCCAAACGATAGCATCTCAAATATTTGAAGATATCTCTAATCTCCTAACTTCAAAATTCTCCTATCTCTACATTAAATGTTTCCAGGTTCTTCAGTTCACCCTTCTATGATATTTTCTACTCACCAGTCTTGCTGCCCTCTCTGGACAGGTTCAGTTTGTCCTTCCAGTTGAATAAAACAGTCCATATATGGTTTGGCCAGGGCATAGTACAGTAGGAGTCCCTTGCCATAGATATTTTGTTTCTATTGTGAGGATGGAGTTGAAACCATCTGACTCCATGTTAGCCTGGATACCTTCACTGGATAAGAACACATCATAGTCGTCAACCAATCAACAATAGGAATCTCTTCCACATCACGGGGTTAGAGGTGGGAGCTCCAACAATCTGGAAAATCTGGGGAAAAATTTTTGTCCCTCCCTTCGTACAGAGAAGAAGTCTGAATTTTTCCTTTTTTCTTTTATGGGATGGTTTACACTGCCTTACTATAAAATTTGGGGTGAGTATTTAGTAATAGGCTATATCTAGGTCAGTGTTAAGATATCTCTACATTTCTAGCCTTTGTGTGTCATCTGCTGGCTTTCACATTCTTTTTTGTAAACTGTAACTTTTTACTTATTTTCACTTTAAAAAAAGAAATTATTTATATTTCTGATATTCAAAGATAAAATATGTTGATATTATATAATCACACACATATATTTTATGCATTTCTGAATTTCTAAGCTTTTTCTGTGTCATCTGCTGACCTTTGTGTGTCCTCTAAGGCTTCCATGAGGCTCCCCCAAAATTCCTATTTAATTTCTTATGCTGACCTGGGATATATCAAAACTGATGGGGAAAGTCACAATGTGGAAGAGATAACTTTATAAAGATTTCAGACTAAATGCAAAATGTCCTTCAGTTCTTTTGGATAGGCCAAGAAACTTGGCCATGGCACCAGGGGTCATATATAACTTGCCAAGCTAGGAAGGACCATATTGGTTTGAAAGACTAGAACAAGGAGAGTTTTCAGCTAATCGACCTGAGGAAGAATAACTTGGGAAGGAAGGAGAGGTCTTGGCTCCACCTTATCTCCAACTATTTCTCCCCACCCTCTCCATCACCATCAAAGAATCTGAGGGATGCTGGACTTTCCACTTCTCATCAGAATCCTTGGTGGCATTTCTAATTCAAGCTGATTGCAGTATTTCTGTCTGGAGCCAAGGACTGAAAGACTATAGATTTGTAGCTCTATAAGGAGCCCAGTAAAAAAAACAAACTACACCATGTTTAAGAGGAACATGATAAGCAGTTCATGAATGGGAGAAAAGGACTTCCAGCAACCAAGAGCTATGAGTTACCCCTTTGCCCCATGTTCTATCTAAGCTTGAGTCTACTTTCCCAGACTTGTGTGTACTTGTGAAAGATGTCACGGACTTTTTTGGGGGGTGAAGGGGGAAATATTCTATACCAATTGTTCTTACTGTACCACCCTATTAAATAGTTTTTCCTAAAAGTTGTTTAAGGCTGGTAGATTGATTCTCAACACACAATCTTGTGGTAAGCACACAAAGTGAGGGCTTGAGCTAATAGAAGAGAAACACCTTTGATGCTTTAGGACTCTCTTAGAGGAAGAGTTTATGACTAGAGAAGAGATAGAGAAGATCATGGGAAGTAAACGAGATATTTTTGATTACATGAAATTAAAAGTTTTTGCACAAATAAAACAATGTAGACCAAATTAGAAGGAAAACAGGAAACTGGTGGAAATTTTTACAGCAAATTTCTCTGATAAAGATCTTATTTTTCAAATATATAGGGAACTGAGCCAAATTTATAAAAATAAGAGCCATTCCCCAATTAATAAATGACAAAAAGAAATAAACAGTTTTCAGAAGAAGAAATCAAAGCTATTAGTGGTCACATGAAAAATGCTCTAAATCACTACTGATAAGAGAAATACCACCTCACACCTATCAGACTTGTTAACATGATGGAAAATGACATTCTGGAGAGAATGTGGGAAATTGTGACATCAATGCACTGCTGATGAAGTTGTGAACTAGTTTAACCTTCCTGGAAGACAATTAGAAACTATGCCCAAAGAGCTATAAAACTACATACCTTTTGACCCAGCAATGTCACTACTATGTCTATATTCCAAAAAGAACAAAAAAAGGGAAAAGGCCCAATTTGTACAAAATATTTATAGCAGCTCTCTTTTGTGATGAGAAAGAATTAGATTTTGAGGAGACACCCATCAATTGGGGAATAATTGAGCAAATTGTTGCATACAATTATGATGGAATCCTATTGTGCTATAAGAAATGATCAGCCAGATGGTTTCAGAAAAAACTGGTAAGGTTTATATCAACTGATGTAAAATGAAGTGAATAAACCAGGAAAACATTGTATATAGTAACTAATACTGTAATGATGATCAACTATAAAAGACTTAGCTACTCTGATCAAGACAACGATCTAGACAATTCCAAAGGACCCATTATGAAAAGTGCTCTCTACCTCCAGAGAGAGAACTGTTGAATTCTGAGTTCAGGTTTGAAGTATAATTTTATTACATTCTTGTTTTTTTTGTTGTTGTGTACGTGTATATATGTGTATGCTTTCTTTTGCAGCATGGCTAATATTGAAATTTTTTTTCTGACTTCACATGTATAACAGATATCCTATTGGTTGCCTTCTCAATGGTTGGGGGAAGGAATGGAAGGAAGAGAGAGAATTTTTTAAAAAAATGAATGTTAAAATTTTTTACCTATAATTAAGGAACATCTAATGAAATAAATATTTTAAAAATTTTAAAGAGTTTCCTTAGAACCCTTAGGGGTAGATAGAATCTTGTTCTGCCACTCTTCTGTGGGTATGTGGATTCCATATATATATATATATGCACATATGTGTATGTATATGTTATGTATATAAATATATAGAGATGAGTATTTATCATTGCCATTTCTCTCCTATTCAGTACTTATGCAGTAGATCTTATATAACTAAATATGTGACCTTATATAGACTTCTTTTACAACATTATCTTTTTATATATTTGTCTCATTCCTCCAATTTATCAAGAATCCTTCTGAATTCTGATTCTTTAAATCAGTACATTGTTCTCCCAGCTTCATGGCATCTACAGATTTGCTAAGTATGCTTTCTGTTTCTTTATTTAAGTCACTGATATTAATGAAGAAAACAAGGCCAAAGAAAGAATCTTCTGGCACTACCCTAGAGACCACTCTCTAGACTGATATCCCTTTCATTAATCTCTACTCTGAGTATGCGCATCCAACCAGTGCCATCTCAACTGAATCCAGTGCACAGAAAAAACCTACAGATGGGATTGCAAAACCACTGTTGGGAATATGGGGGAAACTGTGGAGAGTGAAGAAGTTCCCATCCCTGGGTCTTTGCCCAGATGGTCCCCCATATCCTTACTCTGGGCCAATCAATGTCCTACTTGCCAAGATATAAAGGCAAAAGTAAAACAAGCTCTCAAAGAACTTGCTTATATTTAACAGTTGGAACTAAAGGTACAAATTGAACTGGGCTTGGCAGGATAAAGGACCATGTCTAGAATTCATTACTCTTTCACGTTCATCTTTTGGAGTTTTTAGCTTTCTTCAAGATATAGCTCAGGTGTTTCCTATAAGGCTTTTCCTGATATATACCTCCTCCCCAGCCCTCTAGTTATTATTACTCTCTCCCTCTTGAAATTATTTTGTATTACTTTGTTTAGTTGTTCAATCATCCAGTTGTATCTGACTCTTTGTGACCCCATAGATAATAGGAGTCCATACTGTCCATAGGGTTTTCTTGGGAAAGATAGTGCTTTGTCATTTCCTTTTTGAGTGGATTAAGACCGAGGTTAAGTAACTCTTCCAGGGTCACAGAGCTAGTATCTGAGGTCACATTTGAACTCGGGACTCCCTGGCTCCAGGTCTAGTATTCTATCTATTGAGTTGCACAGCTGCTCACTTTGATTAATTGTATGTACTGTCTGGGTACATGCTGTATATTCTTCCACCTCTTTCCAATTCTTTCCAAGCTCTTTGAAAGCAATATCTCTTTGATTTTTTTTTTTTTTTGGTCATAATGTCTCTAGCACCTAGCATGTAGAAGATGCTTAAATGTTTATTGGATAGAATTGCATTTTCAAAGGAAAACAAATGAACTTACTAATTCCAGGAAAATATCTAGATCAAATGATTAGTTTATGAGCTTTTCTACCATTTCCTTTTATTATAGTCCCTTTCCTCTCTTGCTTCATCCCCAACACACCTCAAAGAGCCTCTTTTGTTGTTAGTATTCATTACAACACCTAGCCTACTCTGGGCTTTTGTTGTCTAGAAATTCTTGCAGAATCATGCCATATGCTCAATTATCTACCCTTGCTACCATCTTCTGTACAAGCATATATCTAAAAACCTAGTTGGGTGGGGGGAGCAATGACAATATGGAGGAAGAGATTGAACCATTGCTTGGGATGGATGGGGATGATTAGAAGTCATTTGAAATTTCTTCTCCCGTTTCCTGATCTGTAAAGTGGGAATAATAATATCTGCATTAGCCTCGCTCACTAAGATGTTATGACCAAAAGCATTTTAAGGGGCAGCTGGGTGACTCAGTCAATTGAGAACCAGGACTAGAGATGGGAGGTCCTGGATTCAAATATGGCCTCAGATACTTCCTAGTTATGTGACCCTGGGCAAGTCACTTAACTCCTTTTGCCTAGCCCTTATCACTCTTCTGCTGTGGAACCAATACACAGTATTGCTGCTAAGATGGAAGTTAAAGATTTAAAAAAATCTAGTTGGCAGATAAATTACCTAAGCAGCCACATAATCTCTTTATAAAACTCCTCTCTGTCTTACTCATCAAAATAATTTGCATTTCTGTCACCAGAAAAGCATTTCAGAGAACCTCCCGTCTCCCTTGAAATTGGCTCAATTTGTTAAATTTGAGAACACAAGATCCTACCTACTTGTGCTCCTTGTAATCCATTCTCTCAGAGTTTAGAGTATTATCAGCTTGTGCCTTATGATCTCTTGTTGACTACAGACTGGAAGATGGGAGGATTATGCCTCTCTCTGTCCCTCTTCCCCCTCCCCTCTCCATGCCCCCTACTTCCACCCCCATCTCTGTCCCTGTATATTTTTACTTGGCTGGGAAAAGTATTACTGGTAACAATTTCACACTCATTTCTACTTTGGCCAGAAGATCCTCTTTTTTCATAGAATCAGAGACATAGAGCAGAAAAGGGACTTAGAGTTAGTCTAATTTAAACCTCTCATTTTATAGGTGAGAAAAATGAATCCCAGAGATGGTAAGTAGAGGACAAACAGGTAATAAGGGGAAGATCAGAGATTTCCTCACTCAAATCCAGTGGTCTCTATACCTCATCACATCATATTGATTGAAATGAAGCCCAGAATAGCAATTTCCTTCTCTTTGCTGTACTAGGTGGTACAGTGGATAGAATGCTGTGTCTGGATTCAGGAAAACCTGAGTTCAAATCTAGCCTCAGATACACACTAGCTGTGTATCCTTAGGAAAAGTCACTTAAATTTCTGTCAGCCTTAATTTCTTCATCTGTAAAATGGGGATGATAATAGTATCTCCTTCCTATGGTTGTTGTGAAGATAAACTGAGATAATAGTTACAAAGCACTTGGCATAGTGCTTGGCACATAGTAGGTGCTTATAACAATGTTAGCTATTATTATTACATGGTTAAAGACATGAAATGATCAGATTTATTTTATTTATTTTTAAACCCTTAACTTCTGTATATTGCCTCCTAGGTGGAAGAGTGGTAAGGGTAGGCAATGGGGGTCAAGTGACTTGCCCAGGGTCACACAGCTGGGAAGTGTCTGAGGTCAGATTTGAACCTAGGACCTCCCATCTCTAGGCCTGACTCTCAATCCACTGAGCTACCCAGCTGCCCCCCAGATTCCTTTTAAATGATATATGTGAAAAGATTTTGAAAACTATAAAGTACTGTGGAAATATAAAATACTATTACCCTTATATGAGCAGAGTATTTTTTTAAGAGTGTGGATGGGATGATTCTGCCATTCTCTTTCACTCCACCCCTCCACTCCCGACCCCCATCTCTGTCCCTGTATATTTCTATTTGGCTGGGAAAATTGGCCTTTGGGCCAATAAACAAATAGTCTTTGAGCCTGTCCAATCTTAATCTATATTTCTGCTTAATTGGGAAAAGTAATACTGAGTAGATGCAACAGTTTCATATTCCTTCTTGTGTTGGATTCAGGAAATATTTTCCCGCTGATAACCTAAAAAGTGATATCCTAAAGGGATACAATCTGCAGTTTTGAGATTTTCTTGGCAGGGCAGAAAGACTCAACAAATTCTCTCTCTTGGAGAATGATTATCAGGCATTCCCTCAATTATTTTTTAATTAATAGGATGGCACTTTAATTGGAGCATCATCTTTATAAAAAACAAACCAATAGTATTTCAAATGCAAACAGACCTTTATCAAACTGGAAAAAACTGATCTTAGTCAAGCCTTAACTCTAATAACCATTGATCTGGCAACACAAATGAAACAGGGAGAAGGTTCGCTTGGCAAGTAATTGATCCAAAGGACAAAGGCAATGGCACTTTCTCCAAAGAATTCTTTAAGGAAAAGGACAGTAAGTGTTCTCCTTTCTTAATTCACATTGCCCCCAGAAAATTATAGAGAACATAAAGAATATGACAAAAGTGGAACAAAGCTTGAGACCAGCTTACCAGGTCCATTTATACCTCACAAATATTTTTTTTAAACATTGCTTTGTTAATTGATGACATTTTTGAGAGATTGTTCTATGGTAGATCGTTCAGTGCATTTCCATTTGTCATAGAAAATGCTTTGGAGAAGGGACAGATATTACGATGCTGATAATATTACTACCCACTGCTATTTCTATTGGAGTTTATGCTTTAGAAAGTGCCTTGTGTTCTTTCTGTAATTGGATCTTTACAACAAGCTCTTGAGATAAACAGTATGTGATAATTCACATTTTACAGAAAAGGAAACTGAGGCCAAGAGAGGTCTTCTGTCCCTTGAATGGGAGGTCAGAGACTTGAACTTGGGATTTTTGCTATCCCATAAGTGCCTCTCGAATCATGAATTCATTTTTCCCCTTAAATCTAGGACACATTAACATAAGTAAAATTACATTGGTTAACCATATTAACAAATGCTATTTCTCTCTACCTCCTACCACAGTTCTAATATAAGCAAACAAGCATTTCCCTGCAGAAAATATCTTCAGTTCTCCCACAGATATTGATTTTTAGGAAAACCAAAGAGGTGATGATGGTATGCCCCCACACATACAGTCTTTTAGTTCCATTTCATGACCCCTCCTAGAGTCTTCACCTAATTTTCATTACTGATTATTTCATTCCCAATTACTTTTCAATTCTCATCATGCAGACCAGTATCTAATGGTTGGCATAATGATGTAACTGAAACTTGCAATACCTGACACCTACCTCCTGGGGACATCATGAAGATTAATGTGATTCTAGGTAAGAGTTGATTTGTATTCATCTTCTTCATCCAAAAACATGTATTAAGTAGCAAACAGAACTTAGCTCTGTGCCAAGTGATAAATATTACAGTGCCTTACAGTCTCGACCACAGGAGCCTTTGGAAACTAAGAATTAGGGGGAGCTGCTTGTCCAGCTCCTCCTCCTTTTGTCTTCTCTTACTAAATTATTTGAGAAGTGAAATAAGCAAAATTGGCTTAACCTTAGGCTTCATTTGGGACTTCATTTCCTAGATCATCATAATAACAATTTACATTGACATTACATTTTAGAGTTTAGAAAAACATTTCCTTCAGAATATCCCTGAGATGGGTGAGGAGCAAATATGATTGTCTCCATCTTATACATGAGGAATACGAGGCTCAAAGAGGCACTGAAATTTGCCCGAGGAGAAACGAGGTAGCACAAAGGTTAAGCATCAGGCCTGGTGTTGGGAAGACCTGGGTTCAAATCTGACCTCAGATACTTCCTAGCTGTGACATCTTGAGTAAGTCACTTAATCTCCATTTCCTAGCCCTTGCCCTTCTATCTTAGAATTGTTATTAAGACAGAAAGTAAGGGAGGAAGAAACGAAGGAAGGAAGGAAGGAAGGAAGGAAGGAAGGAAGGAAGGAAGGAAGGAAGGAAGGAAGAAAAAGAAGGTTTGAGAAGCTACTAAGTGTGAGAACTTGAGTTCACAACCCATATTTTTTTAGTCCTTAGACAAGAGTTCTGGGCACTGTACAATCCTTCTTCTTGGGTAAACTCATATCATAGATGTACTCAGGATATTTCAGTTTTTCCCCATCCCCATTAACAGAGATTACTGAGCTTATCACTACATGAGAAAAGTGGAAAATGTGGTAGTTAAGATTTAAAATCTCTGAAATTTATTAGAGTACAAACCTGTGTAACCTTGGGAAAGTCACATAACTTCCCTTCATCTCAGTTTAATCATCTGTAAAATGAAGGAGTATAACAAGATGGCTTTCGAGGTCCCTTCCAATTCTCAATTTGTGAGCCTTACAATTTATTTTAAACTACCTGTTCTTAACTGTGTAACCCCAGTCAAGTCACTTAACTCCATTTGCCTAGTTCTTGCCATTCCTCTTTCTTAGAATTGATATTAAGACAGAAGGTAAGGGTTTAAAACATAATGATAGCAAAAATAAAATTGCCAATGGCTATAATAGATATTACCATTAAATGTAATCATGGCAGGAGAAAAGTTTTAAGTTTTTTTGTAACTAGGTTCCAAGGAAGACTTTCTAGTTACCATGCTATACTGATTTGCAACAATTACGAAAGCATTTGCAAATGTAACATTTCAGAGCACTGATGATAATAAATAAGGATTAAATTTTAGATAATTACTAGAACCTTAAAAAAAAGGTTTGGGGTCAGCATTAACTATGTCCAAACCTAAATTTATTGTTTTGGTGTGGCAAGACTAGAAAACAGAAGACTAGAACTATAATGAGATCTTTTTTTTTTTTAACCCAGTTAAGTGATACTGAATTGGGTCACTACTTGATTTCCTGGTCAGATTAAAGTCAGACCACTCTATTGCCATCACGGCCTGTTCCCATAGAAATATATGTCATGTCTTCACTGTTTTTGTTCTTATCTTCACAGATCTCAGCACACAGTAAATGCTCAATAAGTTTGTTGACTTGACTTTTATGAAGAAATGACTTGACCATGGGATACAGAGATGACCTGAGAAGCAATAATTTAAAGCTAGCAGTAGTAAATCTACACATTTTTATAGGTTATCTTCATAAATGCTTATTACAATGACTTCTTACTTGTCTGCGAAATAGGCATAGAGGGTATAGAGGGAAAATAAGAGGTCATTCCTAAGCTCTAAAGAACTAGCGAAGACAAAAGACCTTCCCATAGTTTAGTTAGGCATGAAATATATTTGGAGCTATTTTTGCAAATGACTAATTTCTAAGGCTACTAACCTACTAACAAAGGAATGTTTTTAAATCTTCCTTCTTTCCTTCCTTCCTTCCTTTCTTCTTTTCTTTCTTTTTTCTTTCTTTCTTTCTTTTTCCCTTCCTTCCTTTTTCTCATTCTCTCATCAGTTAGAAAAAATACTTAATATAACATGATGCATTTCTGTCATTTTATTCAGTTTTGCATATGAAATAACTTAACATTTCAAAATTCCAATGAAAACAAGATGATCATATTTTTAAAATCACATGATCAAAAATCACTTATATTTGCTGCTACTTAACAAAAAGGGTAACTCATCATAGAATCAAAATTAGTAAACAGAAAGTAAGACCTCATTTTACTTTACATCATGTGTGACAAATAAGCAGGATTAAAATTTTTAAATGGAAATTATAAACATAACAATGAAATATTTGGTATATGTATGATGTTTTATATTAACTTAGAAATATATTGATTATGGTCATTACTCAAAAGCTAAATGTTATTCTCTACCCAAAAAAATAGTATTTGTGTAGTTTGCCTATGTTGGCCAATAAAATAAAATCAGATTGGAAATTTGAAATTTCAGCTAAAATGTATGTTCCATTAAAATATTCATAGTAACATTACATTACTAGCCATTAAAAATACAGTATATAGCACAAATTGTTGATTCACATAGGGAAAGCAATATTGATGCATATCAATTATTCTAGAGAATCATAACAATATACACCCAAAATATTTGGAATGGTGTTGAGGCAACATCATTTAACAATTCATTGGGCTCCATTTTTAAAATGAGTGGTTATAAAGGGAAAGAATTCAATCCTTAAACAGATTTTAAGGAATGGTCATAAGTCTCATCATATATGAGTTAAAGTCAAATGTTAATTGTGTTGAAATATGATATTTAATCAGTAGAAAAAATCAGTAGAAAAAAATGTGGAGTGTTCTTGAGTAGTGCAAGGAATAAAGGATAGTGATAGGTACTAAATATGATTTAATTAGTAGAAAGAACTCCCAGGTAAGGAAACCACTTCTATCAATGCAGGCTGGCACTCTACCTGTAGTTTATAGTTTTTAGAGTTGCCTATAGAACTTAAAGATAAAAAATAAGTTGTTGAAAGTAGAAATATTAGAATTAAATAATTTGATGTTACTGATTTGACTAGCAATAAACTTTAATGAATTAACATGAATTATATTTTTAAGATCAAGTTGGCTTTAAAATTTCTAATAAACAGGGAAAGGGAATAAATCTGGGGGGAAATCATGATTTTATCTACCTCCATCAAAGATTTAGCCAGATTAACCTCGACTATGTGATATAACATATCTTGTTCTTAGGACAGAAAATAATGTAAGAGTGATTTTTCCTCTGCACAGCTTGAAAAAAAATATATGCTGGAAAACATTAGATTAAAAATCATCTGATGATTTTAGCCATAATTATGTCTGAAAAGGATTGACTGCAAGGCTGATGCCTTTGACTAAGCAGAAATCAGTCATTAAGATGGATTTTTAAAAATAGATTTAAGACATCAAATTCACTTACTGTAATAAGGATATATGGACATAAAGGTTTTTATTTTCATGGAAAATAGCTCTTTGTGGTTTAATTTAATACTGTAATTTAGAAGAAAAAACTCTCAGAATTAAAAAAATGGCATCAATAAAACCCTGTACTACAAAAATGAAACTTTAAAGGTAATTGTTTTTTGAATGTCCAAAATAAAAATTCTAGCTTAATTGAAGAAGGGTAGCAGTGGTCACCTCAGAAGGGGGAAAAAAGTTTCAGTGTGGAGGCAATTTATTTGTTATTCTAATCTATGCAAATTATATGCAAGTGCCTTCTCCTATGCTGTATCCACCAGGATAGGCCTTTAAAAAGGAACTGTTGGCTAGATAATCTGCATTTCTCTTTTATTCAGTTAGAAGTATTTTACATAGACATATTTGTTGTACAAACTTAATTTGCTTTCCCTTATACCAGAGATTTTGTCAAAGAAAGACAATGCTTTGTGTGGCAATTCTAATATATAATCTACACAATACAGTTAAAATTCACAAGGCAATATTCTGAACTAGATTATGGTTACAACAAAGATAACATTAGTCTGAAATTCAGCATTACAAGATTTTATGACTATTTAGAGAACCACAGTGACAATTAGTTTTAAATAAATTCACAAAACTCCCCCTAATCCAACATTAGAAACCAGACCATGAAAACATTAAAATGAGTTAAGCTTCTGTATGAGAAGCATCACAAATTTTGGCTAGGAACAGTGGTAATACAATATACTAGGTTCCAAATTTAGCATATTTTACTAACTCCATTATGAATGAACTCACTATGACCAAAGTTCAATAACACCAATACACAAGGAGAGCAAGGGCATACGTGAAAAGAAAAAGTTTATATTCACGAACTCAGACTTGCTTGACTAAATGATCTTTTAATGAATCATTCTATTAAAATACACATTTCCAGTTGTGACAGAGGCTTAAAATCAATGATCAAAACTTGCCTCTTTTTTTTGAATGATGAGGATAGAATGAAACTACATACACTCCTGATAAATATCACAATACAAGGTTTTTTAATTATTCAAATTAATGAAGAGTTTAATTGATTTTAATGATGTTCCCAGTGACATCATTCAATGGAGCTAAATTATTTCTGGCTTCCAGAAAAGAGTCATTGACAATTAAAAATGCATTTCATCAGTTACCTCTTAATTGTACAAAGTCAGGGTGTATAATTTGCAGAATATACAAGTCCCTTCTCCTTACTATTGGCCACTCTTTGAGCATATAAGTTGATGCCAGCCCTGGCCACAATTTGGCACACAATGTACCTACATTTCATGAACACAAATAACAACAAAATGATTATAAATTGGGCCTCCTCTGACAGGATCAAAATGCCATACAAATGCCCATGATTTAAAAAAAATCATGGTACCTATTACAAGGACCAAAAAAAGTTCATTATTTATATGTGGCAAAAGTGTGCTTGATCAATTAATTTTTTTTTAAATATATTTACTTTAGATCTGTTAAAGTCTTAAGAATGTATTGCTGGTCAAAGAGTAGCCTTAGGTAGGAATGTAAATATATATCTTATATGTATACTCAAATCAATACTCAATGGCAAAGCTATAAAATGCAGAAATTATAAAGTTGATATTTAATACAGATACTTGTGCTTA
The DNA here is from genome assembly GCF_016433145.1 of Gracilinanus agilis. Lineage (NCBI taxonomy): Eukaryota > Metazoa > Chordata > Mammalia > Didelphimorphia > Didelphidae > Gracilinanus > Gracilinanus agilis. The sequence goes on from NC_058133.1 coordinate 460,694,111, forward strand.
TTTCAGAAGGTGACACAAGAACGTTAGAAATTTGACTAAGCGCATTTCTTATTTCATTATCTCTTTAAATGCTAGAACCACTAATTATTAATGTTGCCAATTTTTAAAAAATAAAAATATAAACAGTTGAATTTTTAATACTTGTTAATGTCCAATTCTAAAACTTAAGAAATGTGTTAGGTTATAACTGATGCAAAATATTTCTAAAACCCTTGTGGTAAGAGAGAGACAACATGGCGAAAGGGGAGAAAGCAATGATGTGTTTCTGAATAGACTGTGTGGAAACGGAATCAAGGTAACATAAGGTGAATCCTACATAAAGCAAAGAATCTTTAACAACTCCCTGGTTTATCTCATTCCCGAATATAGAATTTTGGTTTGCCTAAAGCAAGGTTCAACTGTATTTTCACCAGCAAATCTGTGTGCTTCTTCAGCATTTCACATAGAGATTTTTAAAGTACCTAACGTTTAATTGCACTAAATCAAATAAGAAATCTCATCTTCATTCTCTTGATATCAAGTGATTTTTTTCAAAGTCACGAAGACTGCAAATTGCAAAGAGAGTACTAGATTGTATTAATGGAGGGAGTCTCCTCACTTGGAAGTTCCCTGTTTCTATGAAATCAGTGGCCCAGTTACTTCCACCACTCCCCTTCTTTTGTCATAAAGATCAGTGGTAGAGGATTTAAAAGACCTGGAATCCTACATATAGCCAACACTGAATAGGTTTGTTTTTTCAATTTTTCTTTAATTCTTATCCTAAAACTTCAAAAATACATAGGAAACCTTTGATGAAATTATTCTTCAGGGCACTGCAAAATTCTGGAATCATCCGAACAAGTCTTAGAGCTGATACGGGCATCACGGAGCAATGATTCAGGTCTTATAAAAATTTTATAAAAGAAGAAACTGAAACCCACTGAGGAGCTATGACTTGCCTGAAGTCACAGAGAGCAGGATTCTATGGACCATAAAAGTTTATCAAGGGGGCAGCTAGGTGGCCCAGTGGGTTGAAAGGCAGGGCTAGAGATGGGAGGTCCTGGGTTCAAATTTGACCACAGACATGTCCTACCTCTAAGACCCTGGACAAGCCACTTAATCCCCATTGCCTAGCCCTTATCGTTCTGCCTTGAAACCAATATACCATACTAATTCTAGAAGAGAAGGTAAGGGTTTAAATAAAAAGCTAATCAAGTTGGTATTATTTATGTGTTCCTTTTTATTGATCTTCCAGAAACTCAGGTGACCATCCTGAGAATCTAGAGGCACCTCTCTCCATTTTCCTAATGTTCTCTGAGAAACAGCTATAGTACAATGGGGTTGTGGGTTCTAGAATAATTGAAACTGCATTTTTTTCTCTCCTAAGAATCTTCCATAATAATAATCAATAATATTGATTATTCCATGATCTTCCATAATAAATCAATAAATACCAACTTGGCCTGCTACAATAAGGGAGGTGGCGATGCTTTTGATCTACAGGGGTTGAGCAGAGCATGAGGTCAACAGGCTGAGAAGGAGGAGCTCTGTGACCACACTGGCTTAATAAATGTGTATTTGCCCTACTTGCCAAACAGAGTTATCATGAGAAAAGTGCTTTGAAAGCATTTCAGTGCTGTAGAAATATTACTATGATTACATTATGCAGAGAGGACTACAAGTACACAGGTGTTGCAACATAGCATATGTTTGGCAGAGTGCTTCATAGGAAGGCACTACACTCCAAAAATTCATTTAATTGAGTTTTGCTATAACTTACAATTCACTGAAATGTCTTTCAGAATTGAGTTAGCAATCAGAATTTAAGTGAAGATCATACTCTCTGGTGCCATTGTAGAAACTACCCTTTATCTAACTTTATTTAAATCCTACCCTACTTACCTAAAAAAATACCTTAATCCAAGGAATACCCAAGGCTCTTTGCTATCTCTTTTTAAACTGAACCCTAACCCTCTTTTCATCTCCTTCCCCCTCCGACTCCCCGAAGGGAGAAGAAACCATCTTTTTCCTCATAGCTCCTTGTTTCTTGAATCCCATCTCATCCTCTTTTCTTTAGCCTGCTCCTTTTCATGACAACTATATTGATTTTTATGATCGCATCTACTGGCAAATACTTGTCACATGTTTGTAAAGAACATGAATTAAATGTTTAGAAGGAAATTCAGTGAATTCTTTGGTTTGCAAAGTAAAACTGTTCTGTTTAAGAAAAATGATTGAGGATACTTTTGATAAGAATTGAATTTCATCAGTGAAAGGTACTCTTTTTCAGATGGATAACTTATGAAGTTACTCTGACAATTCTTTGTAGCTGAGTCACTTTTTGGACACCTATTTGTATCCATATGTCTCCGTCTCCATCTATAGCAATATCTATACTGTATCTACTGAGGTTTACATATCAATGTGGATATAGATAGATGTAGATGTAGGCATTGATAATGATATGGAGATGGTTATGGAGAAAGAGAGAGAGAGAGAGAGAGAGAGAGAGAGAGAGAGAGAGAGAGAGAGAGAGAGAGAGAGAG
>NC_058133.1:460730669-460770840 GCF_016433145.1 Gracilinanus agilis
AGAGAGAGAGAGAGAGAGAGAGAGAGAGAGAGAGAGACAGAGAGACAGAGAGACAGAGAGACAGAGAGACAGAGAGAGACAGAGAGGAGAACAGACAAGATGGCATACAGAGATTTTGGATTTGCAGTCTACATGAGGCTTTTCTTGATCCCTAGTAATCTTTCACCTACTCCAATAATTGCCTTAAAGTGAATAAAGTGAGGGGCCTGGGATTAGGAATATCTGAGTTCAAATCTGAACTCAGTTACTAGTTGTGTGACCCTAGGTAAATCACTTAACCTCTGTTGCCTTAATCTACTAGAAAAAGAAATGACAAACCACTCCAGTATCTTGGCCAAGAAAACCCCATGGATGGTACTGGAGTGCTATGGGTCCATGGAGTTACAAATAGTCAGACATAAAATCATAAGACCAAAGGACTGCATATTTAGAGTCTGAAGGGGCCTTAAAGGTTGACTAGTCCAGTCTGCTCATTTTACAGATGAAGAAACTAAAGGTTAGATAGGTATTATCCTAAGGCACATGGGTAGTAAATGTCAAAACCACATATTCAAAATCAGGTCCACTAATTCCAAATATGGTCCTCCTTAAAGAAATGTTGACCTTGAATAGACACTTCCAGACTTCACAGTACAGAGAAATACTGCGAGCTATTAGGATGGTATGGGGCTAAGGGGAATTACAGAAATTTTCAAAGTAGAATGACTTGACCTAGAGAATACAGACTAAAGTGAAGGTTCCATTTGGGCAATAATTGACTTCCTTTGATATATCCATTTGTAACAAGGGCATCTCATAGAGCATGCTCAGAGCTAGCCATGTATGACACACAGTTGAGGGACGTGTACTATGAGATAATGAAGAATCCCCTAATTGGCTGCTGAGACAGAGATGTTGATGATTTAGTGAACACACAAAAGAGATGACCCTGTCCCTCTGTTGATCTCTTCCTTTCTAACTATGAAGTATGAATACTATTTCAAGCTATTTTCCAAGAGTCGGGTAAGGGGAAAATTGATTGCTCCTATCTCCTACCCAGCCTTCAGGTAACCATGAGCAAAGCCTGCCTAGGGAAGCTTGCCAATTGCCTTTGCCTCTTTTGTGTTCTTAAGAGAAAAATGGGATGGACATGTCCAGGCTTTATGAGTTTGAGAAATCCAAAAGTCATTGACTACACTGATTTGGAGTTGCCTGGAAAAAGAGGAAGCTTCTCTAATGAAGAGTTTAAGCCACTTAACGGAAGATTGCCCTAGCCTGACTCTCTTACCAGCATGTTATAAGGATAGTGCCAAGCCATGGTGAAATACAAAATGCCTAGTTAAATATACTGGAATATACTCCATGCTCTGATGAACTTTAAATATTAGCTTCCTACCTATGAGAAAAAACCGCTATCTACATCCAGAGAAAGAACTGTGGGAGCAGAAACACAGAAGAAAAACAACTCCTTGATCACATGGGTCGATGGGGATATGACTGGGGATGTAGACTCTAAGCGATCACCCTAGTGCAAATATTAATAAAATGGAAATAGGTCTTGATCAATGACACATGTAAAACCCAGTGGAATTGTGAATAGTCTATGGGAGGGGGTGGGAGGAGGGGAAGGAAAGAACGTGAATCATGTAACCATGGAAAAATTTTCTTAATCAATAAAAACAAACAAATAAGTAAGTAAACAGACAAATAAATAAAAAACATTAGCTTCCTGGTAGATTATAACAGCCCTTAGAAGTTTCTGAATTTTGTATTAAGTTCACTTTTGTTATTTTATGCTTATGAATCTTTTATGCATAGTATGTCTTGAGAATGCAGGAATAAATTAATTACCTGTCTCATACCTGGTTCATATTGTACATTTAGTACCTCTATTACTTCCTTTTGGGGGAAAACTTAGACTTGATTCAACAACCTAAACCTTAAATAATTTTTTCCCAGGGCTCAAGGATGGAGACCTTAATGGAGTAATGAGTACAATTAAAAGGGAACCTAATCCCTCTAATTAAGAAGCCAGTCTAACCAAGACTGAGCTAGTAGTTCCCTTTCAAATGCTAGCGTATAGAACACGGACTGGTGCTGTACCTCAGTTTCCTCATCTGTAAAATAACCTGGAAAAGGAAATGCCAAACCACTACAATATTTTTTTGTCAAGAAAACCCCAAGTAGGGTCACAAAGAGTCAGAGTGAGTGAAATGAATAAACAACAACATAAAAACTCAGTATGCCATATTTTAAATCCAGATGTTCGTTGCCTTATTCATAAAATTATATTTCCTTGAATCATTGAAATGTTGAAGTGAGCACATTTGCAAAGGGACTAAACCAAGGGTCATAGCATTTTGCAGTGTACTGTAAGAGGTAAGCAACCCTGGCTTTCTTTTTGCTCCCTAGATGGAATGGAACACATTAGGAATGAAACTTTTTCACATCATCCTAATCACTGTTGTGTTTCCTCCCTGGCTCCTCTATGTCCAAACATAAAAATAAAAGTTGTTCACTTATTAGTTTCACCATATCCGTGGTACATAATGTAACTGTATTGTTTCAAAGCAATAGAGAACTTGGATGCTCTTAGAACGCTCTCAAATTACATCCTGGAATGTGGGCTACAGGAGCCCTTTGTACACTTGGCACCTTTAATTTAGTTATTAATGATTGGTACACCCTTTACTTCCAAATTCAGACCAATAGACTCAGCTTGTTTTTTAAAGGATACAAATTCCAAATAGGAACCCAAACACAAGATACACAAAGTTTCCTCATCTCTCCGAACCTAGGCACTGGTGCCTTCCTGGACAACAAAGTTGACAATTCAGATTGCTAGAGTTTTAGCTTGTTTTTTAAGGATGCAACTTCCAACTAGGAATCTAAACAGAAGATACACAGAGATTTCTCATCTCTTTGAACCTAGGCGTTGGTGCCTTCCTTGACAAGCGAACAATTAACCCAGTATATTCTAGTACTTCCTTTCATTTCTTAGAGAAATTTAGTTTTGAGATTTAACCTCTAGGCATTAGTATTAAGCTTTCCTAGTATATATGATGAGAGAAGACTTATCCCTCAACTCTATTTCTGTGGCATCAACTCCCGAACAACTCATTTTTATATTCATTTGATCAATCAACAATCACGTTTTGCTCTGTGGGGTGTCCTGTGCTAAGCAGAAGGCATACAAGAAAAATGAGCAAAAATAGCCCTTGATAGGAAGGAGCTTACATCTTCATAAGGGAGTTAATATGTAAACAAATAGGTGTGTGCAAGATATACAGAGAATTTGGAAAGAGATCTAAATGGAGAGGGCTTCAGCAGCCCAGAAAACCGGAAAAGCCTTTAGCAGAAGGTGGGTTTTGTACTGAGTCTTACAATCAATATTGGTTCTAAGGCAGAAGAGCAGTGAGGGCTAGGCAATGGGAGTTAAGTGATTTGCCCAGGGTCACATAGCTGGGAAATGTCTGGGGCCAAATTTGAACCAAGGATCTCCTAACTCTAAGCCTGGATCTCAATCCACTGAGCCATCTAGCTACCTCCTGGAGCTGTCTTTTTTTTTCTCCTTAAATTTTTAAAATATTTTTTTCATTTTTACATAATCCATTTTCTTTCTCTTCCCCTCTTCCCTTCTCTCTTCCAGATCCAACAAACAATTCTACTGGGTTGTACAAATGTTGTCATTTGATACCTATTTCCACATTATTCATTTTTGCTATAGAGCAATCGTTTAAAGCCTAAACCCCAAATCAAATACCCATATATACCTATGATAAGTGATGTCATATGTTTTGCTTTTGCATTTCTACTCCCACAGTTCTTTCTCTCAATGTGGATAGCGTTCTTTCTCACAAATCCTTTACGAGTGTCTTGGCTTGTTGCATCGATGCTAGTAGCAAAGTTCATTACATTGGATAGTTCCACAATGTTTTACTTTCTGTGTATGATGTTTTTCTGGTTCTGCTCATTTTACTCTGCATCAGTTCACTGAGGTTCTCCCAGTTCATATAGAAATCCTCCAGTTCATCATTCCTTTCAGCACAGTAATATTCCATCACTATCGGATACCACACCTGGTGCTAAATCTTAAAGGAAGTCCAAGATTCTAAGTAGGAGGAGAGAGACCATTTCAGGAATGACTCTCAGAGATGGAGGAAAAAGTAAAAGTAGCAAGTGGGCTAGTATGATTGGATCCTAGCAGAGTGAGTGTAAGAAGACTTGAAAGAGAGGAGAGGGGTAGGTTGTGAAGAGCTTTGAATGCCAAACAGAGGACTGGTCCTGAAGGTAATAGGGAGACACTGGATTTTATGGAAGGTTGAGAGATTGTGTATGTATGTGGAAGATGATGGCCTGGCTTAAGGAAAATCACTTTGGTAGCTGTATGGAGTATAGAATGGACACTGGAGGCAGGTGTATCAATTAGAATGATACTGTAGGGGGCAACTAGGTGACTCAGTGGATAGAGTGTCAAGCCTGGAGATGGGAGGTTCTGGGTTCAAATCTGATCTCAAACACTTCCCAGCTATGTGACTTTGGGCAAGTCACTTAACCCTCATTGCTTAGCCCTTACCTTTCTTTCTGCCTTAGGTCAAATATTGATTCTAAGACAAAAGAAAATAATTTTTTTTATTTTATTTTTTTTATTTTTTTTAAACCCTTGTACTTTGGTGTATTGTTTCATAGGTGGTAGATTGGTAAGGGTGGGCAATGGGGGTCAAGTGACTTGCCCAGGGTCACACAGCTGGGAAGTGGCTGAGGCCGGGTTTGAACCTAGGACCTCCTGTCTCTAGGCCTGACTCTCACTCCACTGAGCTACCCAGCTGCCCCCAATTTTTTTTAAAGAATGATATTTTAGTGGTCCTGTCCCAAGGTGGTGAAGGTCTGCATTAGATTGGTGACTCAGTGAATGGAGAGAAGAGGACACATGAGAGAGATACCATGAAGGGAGAAACAAGATTTGGCAGCTGATTGGTGACACTGCCACTACAAGTGATTGAGATAATAAAGCTCTTCTGCAGATAGAGGCAGGGTGAAAGGAGAGGTGCTCCAGTAAGTCATAAGAGAACACCAAAAGAATTTGCAGCAGAGACATCATTCCAAGGTTCTCCTTTCCTCAGGGTATCACCTCAGAGCTTACCTGATAATGGAATGACAAGTTGGAATGTTAAGAGCAAAGGACTAGGAATGAGGGAACCCAAGTCTTCATAGTACCTGAAGCCTTTGCTACTGACTTAACCCTGAGATGTTGATGAAGTCACTTCTTTGGGTCTCAGCTATCCTATTTACAATAGTGAGAGACTGGTAAGAAGGGACCAAGAATGGGAATGAGTCACAGAACTGGGCTGATGGATACCATATTTTAATTTAATTTCTGGAGCACTATGTAGTAATTAGGAGGATCAAGCAAGGTGATAATAAAATAGATAATATTTAATATGAATTATAATTAGAATGAATAATTATGGTTAATAATAATAGCATTTCTAGAGCACTTTAAGATTTACAGAATATCTCACATATATTTTCCCTTTTGGCCCTCACACAAAATCTTGGGAGGTGTTATTACTATCCCCATTTTATAGATGATGAAACTAAGGCAGAAATAAGTCAAATGATTTGCCCAGGGTTACAAAGCAAGTAAGTATTTGAGGTTAGATTTGAATTCAGATTTTCACGACTCTCAGATCAGTACTCTAGGACACTCTACTACTTTGCCACCTGGTTGCAGTATTATAGGTCAAGGTTAGAGTAGGGTGGATAACCTTCAAGGAGGTTAGCAAAGTCAAGAAGGATCAATAATATCTTATAAATTCAAATAAGCAGAGTCGAGAGTCTGGGCCACCAAAGCAGTAGAGATAACACTGGAGAAAATAGAATCACAGATTTAAAGTTGGAAGGAACATGAGTCCAAGGGGTCCAGCCTCATCCTCTACCCCTCGTTTTACAGCATAGAAAACTGAAGCAGACAAGGTTAAGTGATTTGCTCAGGGACATACAGTAAATGTCTAAGCCTGGATTTGAGCATAGGGCTTCCTCGTTCCAAGCTCACAACTCTAAGCACAGTACTATGTAAGTGTTCCTACAGGAAGTAATCAAATGAGCTCTGATCCCAAGTCAGAGACTTTTCTATCCTGTTTTGTAGTTTCTAATTGTGAGTGGCCCACAAATCAAGCTAGAAGATATGCCAAGGCAGGCAGGTGGGTCTCACCCTTGAGGCAAACATGCTCAGATTGCTTCAGAATAGGATTCTAATGCTCTGTAGCACAAAAATATACTTGTGCATGAGAGAGTGGTGCTTCCCTATTTTCTCTGGCTTCTTTATTTTTTTTTATTTTTTTAAACCCTTACCTTCCGTCTTGGAGTCAATACTGTGTATTGGCTCCAAGGCAGAAGAGTGGTAAGGGTAGGCAATGGGGGTCAAGTGACTTGCTCAGGGTCACACAGCTGGGAAATGTCTGAGGCCAGATTTGAACCTAGGACCTCCCGTCTCTAGGCCTGGCTCTCAATCCACTGATCTACCCAGCTGCCCCTTTCTGTGGCTTCTTACTGGGTGTTGGGGGACAATCAGACTTCTTGTATATAGAAAACACTGATACATTAGTCATTTACTGACTGTTAACACACAGTGACACATAAACCTAGGAGGATACATGAAGGATAAAAGGAAGGCTCTGTTCTTCCCTACAAATGACAGGGATTCTAGAATGATGGGATGGGCCCAGCCAAGGATGACCAAAACTTGGAGCATAGACCTGCTAAAGTAGCACCAAAAATTCCAGGAAGATGGGTAGTAGGAGAGGTCTAGACAGGCAAATGGAGCCCGTGGGGATTATGGCAGGTGGTAATAATCCAGTTGGAAAGGTTGTTGGTAGCATGGGGGTTCATTAGTGGGCAACAAGTGGTTTCTCAGGCATAAAAGTGCAATATGCCTGGGAATATAAAAGATTATAACTTGCATTTCTATAATATGAGAGGCATTCAAGGTCAAGAGTCCTGGGAATAGAAATGTGTCCTAGACTATCATCTCTTCTTTCTACCATCATTTAGGGAAATGATGCCTATAAAGAAAGGACCAACCATCCCCACTAACTTGCTAACTAGTTGCCATCTCTGGTCAAGCAAACGAACCTAGTTGGAAGCAGCAAGTCATCCTAAAGGAGAGCAAGGAGTCAGTATGCATTACTGACCAAACCTTCTCCCTTCAACCTCCAAAGGAGATAGTACAGGACCCAAAGCCTTTGCAAGTGCTTAAGCTACCTCCCTTTCAGCAGTCACAGCATACAAGAAAAGAAGGTTCTTGGCACCAGAGTTCTTGGAATTGTCGGATGTTTCATCACTGGAACAGCAAATGGTATCATCAATGGAAATGGCATTAAAGAAGATGCATTACTGCCTTCTTTGCCATTTCACCCTTCAGATCACTGGGCCTTTCCATCTGACTTAGCAGCTGAAACTTCCTATGTATGTTGCCTCTTTCCATTAGAAAATGAACTACTTGGAAATATAGGGAAGCCTTGCTTCTATTTGTGTCCCTAGAATTCAGCAAAGTGCTTTGTATTTAATCTCTTCTTTAATTCACTCCATTCATTCATTCATTCATTCATTCATTCCATCTGCATAATCTGAAGGAAGGTAAATCATCAGTGAAAGGATGATCTGGCAGCAGAAATTGGAATCTAGCCATAGGAGCTGCTTTCCAAATGAGTTCATGCCTCTGGGAGAAATGTTCAAGGGAGAAATGCTAGGTGGCATAGTGGATAGAGTGCCAGACCTGGAGGCAGGGGGGCTTATTTTCCCTAGTTCAAATCTGACCTCAGACATTTACATAGGCTAGTCACTTAACCCTGTTTGCTGCAGTTTCCTCTGTAAAATGAGTTGGAGAAAGAAATGGCCAACCACTCCAAGAACACACACAAATGGGGTCATAAAGAGTTGGACACTACTAAGAATCTACTGAACGATATGCTCGTGCCCACATTATATATGTATCTCTGTGTTAGAAGCTATACGTGTATAAGGATATGATAAAAAATAATTTACTTTTTTTAAAAAAAGTAGGGCTCTAGGAAGGAGATTCAAGACAGGAACTAGGGCATTGAGAAGCTGGACATTTCTAATGCTGACCGAATGCAATGGACATAATCAAAGCAAATTATCCTTTATATAGATAACATGGTATGTATTTATTCTGGTTACTTTGGTTTGATTATTTTAAAACCACACCCTCCCATTTAAATTAGTTTTATAATTTTTAGCTTTAATTTGAAACCCATGCTTAGTGTGGTTCACTTTAATTTACATGGATGTGTTAATCAAGCAGTCCATTAATTATATTACTTCTCAGGTAGGATGAGGTCTCCAAAGAATTGCCTTCACAATCTTCTGTCATTTTACCATTCAGGATTAATTGAATCAGCACGGGGGCTTCTTACATTGTCATTAACTTTACTGGTCCCAGAATGTTCTCTGTGGATTTTTATTTAATTGCTTTGTCAACATCATTTCCTATTTTGATATCAAGATAATGACACTCTACCTTTACCACTACTTGATTTTCAATGGAATGGTAGTAGGACACGATCTCTCTCCAATGGTGTTTCTCAAATCTAACTTTATACAAGACAGATTGGGAGAATATGGAAATAAGTCCACTTCCAAGTCAGAAAGACCTAGGATCAAGCCTAGATTCTTATGCATTCTAAGTTTATGGCCAGGGACAAGCCACTGAACTTCACACCATCCCAGGCAAATCTTTTAACACTTTGTTACAAAGCTGCCTATGGCAATTGGTGAAGGGAGTTTCCACACTGAGAGTTTCTCCATATTGATGAAATGAAGATCTAGATTTTTTTTTTAAGAAACCCTTACTTACTGTCTTAGTATCCATTCTAAGAGAGAAGAATAGCAAGGGGGTAGGCAATTGGGGTTAAGCAAAGTGCCCAGGGTCACACCACTAAGAAATATCAGAGGCTAAATACAGATGCTGGATATGTTCTTCAACATCTTATCCCTTTTCAAACATTTGCAGTTACTTTTTATTTTAATAAAACCATTGGTAAATTGTATAAATTCATCATTTAAAACTTGTATCTTTAATAAAAAGAAGAGGGCACATATGAGTTTGACTAAAGATCAAATGTAACCTAAAGTCATTTCAACCATTTTCACTAATGTTTTTAAAAAGTCACATCTGTAAACTAATAATTGGTGCATACCAGGGGGCTAGCTTCAAAGCTTCGGTTCACAGCTCATCATTAATTGTATATCTTCTCTATGATTATAGGTGTGGGTATTATCTGCCACTTTAGTAAATAAATAAGGAGCTGGGAAATGGCAGGCAGGTGTTTTATTCTCTGATTATCTTCACACTCTCCCTCTTCTTCCTTTCTCCTCTTCTCCTTCCTCTCTCACTCTCTTCTCCCTAATTCTTAGTCCTACTTCCTCATTCTCCCATTTTCTCCCTCTTTTTCCTCTCTCTCTCTCTCTCTCTCTCTCTCTCTCTCTCTCTCTCTTTTTCCATAGTGCCTGGCATATCTTAGGTACTTAAATGCTTTTTGACTTACTGTTACATGGTTAGATAAAGACAAATCTAGGACTGGAACTTAGGTCTACTGATTCAGCCCACTGTCTACGTATAGAAAGGAAGAATAACTCAGTACTGTCTCTACATCTTTCTCTGGATAGATTCTAAAGTTAAAGCCACAGTCACTTCACTCTGTCTCACTCCTAATCTGCCTAGACTCCTTCATCCCTTTGCTTTTGGTGAGAATGTTAAGCCAAGGGATGGACCTACAGACCTGGCATGAAAATATGGTTCAGAAATCTACTGAGAGGAGCATCTAAGAATGTTTGTGAAGAGCAGATTCATAGAACTCTTCCCACCTTAGTAAACCCCCATTCTCTGAGCCAGAGGGATAGTCACTTGGCCTGGGAGTGTCATTCTAATACATTGTAAACCTTTGGGTGCTACCAGCCTATGGTCTCAGAATTCATTTTGACAATAAGATTCCCAGGAGTGAAAGTTGAGTCCCAGCTAGAGACTGAGAACCCAGATAAAAAGTTAGCTCCAGGTTCTAATGAAAAAGCAACTAGATGTGTTCTGTTTGACTCCAGAAGGTTAGAGGACAGAAGTAAGAACGGAGCAGAAATATCAAAGTGGTAGTTTCAGGCTTGATAAAAGGGACAACCTCAACTATTAGAATTGTACAAAGGTGGAGTGGGAAGCCTTGGGAAGTGGAGGAAAAGTGGAACGTCTTTTGAGGAAGAAGCTTTCACTGGAGAGCTTTAAGTGGAGATTATGGATCCTGGATATTGCAGATTGGATTCCTGTTAGTTTGATTTGATGTCCTCTAATCTCCTTTCCATTTCTGACATGATGTAATTCTGGTCATTGTAATTTGGAAGTTCTTTGGGAAGAGAGACTCTTTCTGCCCCTCGCTAGTTATTAGGGAATGTTTCCTGAGTTTGCTGCAGATGACTAGGAGATGTCATAGTTATATAGTCATAGTATATAGTCATAGATCATCCTAGGTAGGAGATACCTAGATTTACCCTCGTCTATCTATACCCATTGGCATTTAGGTGGTTCATTGGATAGAGTGAGACCTAGAGTGAGGGATCTAGAGTCAGGAAGTCTCATTTTCCTGAGTTCAAATCTTGCCTCAGACTCTTACTACCTGGATAACCCTGGGAAAGTCTTTTAACCTTGTTTGCCTCAGTTCCCTCATCTGTAAAATGATCTGGAGAAGGAAATAAACCACTCCAGTATCTTTGCCAAATGAGGTCACAAAGAACCAGTTATCACTGAATAGACCAAACAAATCTATACCTGCATGTTTAGAGAGCTGTGTACCACACATGTAGCCTCATGATCTGGGTCATGATATTGTTGGGAATTAGATTTGTCAGATCATTTTAGTGTTTTCTATTGCATCCAACTAAGTCCATGGGCCAGACCTATTCTATGAACACAGATGTTTTATTGAATCCCACTTCCTTATCTCTTCTGAAATCCCTTCCCAATCACTGAATGTTATCTTTTTTCTTCTCCTCAGTGTACCATCTATTCTGAGTTTCTGGCACCTTCTCTCCTATCAGTATTTATCCCTAGTGCTTACTCTAGATTTGCTTTGTATTCATTCCTGGGGCCCCAAGACCATGAGCCTGGTTTCATTGATTAGGTAGTTGTTAGATCTTCAGAGACTCCCCCCTGCCAAAATAGGTTAAATTATCATAGAATGTTAGACCCAGGAAGGGAGTTAGAGGGTCCTCTATTCTAACAGCATCATTTATAGATGAAGAAACTGAATAATGGGTACAGCTGGCATTGGCTGGGTTTGGAAATTTCCCACCCAACAGCAGTTTTCAGAGATAGTATCTGCAGCCAAGAGTGTTCAGAGCATTTAAGGTTGGCTGTCCCAGGAAGGTAACGGCAGCAACAGAAATTATTCTCAGATTTCAAAGGAAACTGGTAATGGAAGTGGGTAGAAGGAAAGAGAATGTTGTACTTTTAAAAATTATAAGTGTAGGGGCAGCTGGGTAGCTCAGTGGATTGAGAGTCAGGCCTAGAGATGGGAGGTCCTAGGTTCAAAGCTGGCCTCAGACACTTCCCAGCTGTGTGACCCTGGGCAAGTCACTTGACTCCCATTGCCCACCCTTACCACTCTTCCACCTATGAGCTAATACATAGAAGTTAAGGGTTTAAAAAAAATAAAATAAATTATAAATGTAGCTACCCATCGCCCCCTTTATGATGTCTCTGCTATTGTGGATGACTAAATGCATCCACCATCTTATATATCTTAGCTACCAAGTTATAATAAAACTTAAAGCTCTGAAGTATATGACCTTCATCATTCTAGGTTTGGTTATCCTCAATCATCCTCAGCCAATCAGACCAGAATTTGCAAAAGTGGGCATTGTAATACCAGGATCAATTAAGACCAGGATATTATTATAGTTTTGAGGTCACTAGTAGAGTCCTGATCTTCCAGCCCCATTCTGTCTTATTTAGCCTGTCTCTGACCTTATCTTCTCAGGTAGAATCCTGCCAAGCAATGTATCGACACTCAACTTATTTTTCTGAAGAATATCAGTTGTTGGAAATTGGAATGGAATCATAGACTCTCTTTGTTAGAGGCACAAATCATACCCGTATCTCTTTTCCATGTTTTTAAAGTAGGGAGGGCATTGAAGGGCCATTGTTCTACTCAATCATTCAAATGGACAGTTGGCTTCTTTATTGTATATTGGTGACTTCAATTTCATTTGATTCCATTCCATTCAGTTCAAATCAATTTTTTAAAAATCAAGTATTTGCTATGCATGAGGCACTGTTCTAGACCTGAGGATAAAAATGTCCAACAAAAATGAAATATCCCCTGCCCTCAAAGAGCATCCATTCAATTGGAAATGGGGAATACAGTATGGACACAGTTCAAGGGCCCTCCAGAACTTCTTTGCTGGTAAGCCTCTGAAGGATTAGAATTTAGGAAGAGATATCATAGAATGTTAGACTCAGGAAGAGTGTTAGAGGTCTTCTATTCTAACATAGTCATTTGTAGATGAAGAACCTGAATAATGAGTATAGCTGGCATTGGCTGGGTTTGGAAATTTCCTATCCGGCACTCTATAGAAAGATTGGAGATAGGGCCTGAGAGATGTCAAATGCCTTTGTACTAAGTTCATAGGGTGGTGGATTTAGAGTGGCAAAGGACTGTGGATGTTACCAAGTACAAACACTTGGGTTTTTATATCCCCTTGGCATTCTTGTAGGTATAAAAGCTCCCTCTGATAAGCAAACCGATGCCATTCATTTGCTTTGCCAATCTAATATTCATTCAACACACCAGCACCTGTGTTGGACAAAACTTGGTGGGTCCAAATCCAGTTTGCATTGAGCGCTTTCCCCAAAATGAGTAACTACTTCAAGTGTACAAAACAAAAACTCCTCCGACTCACATGTGCTTCTTTAATTCTGTGCGACACAAGATGAAGACGAAAATACGGTTACCATTTGTTTCTCTATAAAAATGTCATCTCCAAAATATTGAGCCATATTCTCCCTCTGCAGTGGGGACACCCTGCTTATAAATGAGGCACTTTCAGACATAGCATTCAGTCTTTCATGGCCACCAGCATTCTGTGATGGTCTGAGCAATCTGGACTATTGTGTCCCATTCTAGTTACTTCATTTTAAGAGGGACATCGACATACTACAATATGTTTAAAGGAGGGTAACCAGGATGGTAAGAGTCCTAGAAGCACCTCATATGGATGAAGAGAAGACTATATGAAGGACTAGCATGTGGAAAACAAATGAACAAATGAATGCAAAAATAGCATTTTAAAATACTTATTATGTGTCAGGAACTGTGCTAAAATATGGAGGCACAAATGTAAAAAGTGATACAGTCCAGTGAATAGAGTGCCAGGCCTGGAGATGACACGTCTTGGGTTCAAATCTGGACTTAGATACTTCCTAGCTGTGTGACCTTGGGCAAGTCACTTAACCCCAGTTTCCTAGCCCTTACCACTCTTCTGCCTTGCAACCAATACTTAGTATATAGATTTTAAGACACAAGGTAAGGGTTTTTTAAGAATGATACAATGCTTGCCCTCCTCAAGGAGCTTACTATTTCTAGTAGGGAGAGGCAAGGTATGTTGAGGAATGTTGCCAGGGCATGGAATTTTGGTCTAGTGAATCATAAGGAGAGTGAGTTGGTCCAGTGGGTAGATCTTTCTAGAAATAATGCCGGTGATAGTACAGACAGCAAGATGGACAGTTGGATGGTGTGTAAATGAAGTTTCATTCTGAGTGCAGCTAGGCACTGAGCCAAGTACAATGGCACCCACTCAGTCATTATTCAAGATGACAGGGTGGCAGGGCCGAAGTTCCAAAGTCAACTCAACTAACTTCCCTAGGGACTAGGGGCATGGACTCTGGGGATTCTGGGCATGGACCATGGAGGCTCCATACCTAGATTCTGGAAGTCCAGTAGAGAGGGGGCTGATACAGATGGGGAAAAGCAACATGTACTTTGGGACAGGGAAGATGGCCTAGGGCTGCATGGCTGGATGGGATCTTTTCAAGAGGGAGAAAAGGGAGAAGACTTCTTGTCTTAAATTTGAAAAGACAGATGAGTCACAAGAAAGTAGAATTTGGCTTCAATCCAAGAAAGTTTTTGAAGGGTTCCAGATATGCATGAATCATGAAAGTATTAAAGACGTATTCAAAATCTGACTCTAATGAGTAAAGTGCTCATGGACCAGACTTATGGATATGTTTCTCATATTTCACATGATTGATTGCTGAGTTCTTAAATTTAGATGGGGTTAAATTTGGTGGATCTTAAAAGCCAAACCTCTGCTGTTATCTCTTGTATGTAAGCTCACAGACAAGTTTTAGGGTCCTTTGGAATATCAAAGATCCACACATGCATTCCTAAGATAAGACTGGTGCCAGCTTTCTGGAAAGGAGTAGAATCCTGGCCTGGATACCTGGCGACCTATTGTGTTATCATCCGTCCTTTTGGCTTTGTCATTAAACTGTTAAAACTTTTGATGTACTGAATGGGTGATGGACACCCTGCCACCCCCTCCTTGTGCAACTACCCTCAATAAACAGATCAGCTCCTTCATTCGGAGTCAGTCGGACACTCTCTCTCTGACCATCAGAGTAAGGGCTGACAAGCTGAATGTGAACCTGATTACTCCTGTGTCTCTGTGTCTCTTTTCTCCCTCTATGTCCTTACTACCTTAATCTTTAACCCTGCCACCCAAAATCCCTCAGTCCCCAGCTTCCCTTTCAGGGGCTCAACCCAAGCAAGAATATCTTGTAGCTGCAGGACAGTTACAGTTTTTTTTTCCCTTAAACAATCAGAGCTCCTCAAGATTGGGATAAGCAGCAAACTTCACAAGTCCTGGAGGTATAAGCAACGGTTGAACAAAAATCTGTTGGGGATAAAATAGCAAGATCTTCTATGCTGGCTGCTGACTGAGTTTGCCAAAGTTTCTTTCTAATCCTAAATTCTACAGTTCAATTTCAACACACATTTGAAAAGCTCCTAGAACATGTAAAGCATTGTATTTGGCCTTATTGTTATGAAAACAGAAATGAAAGTTCCTACTCACAAGGAAAGAAGGGAACAAGCATCCATTAAACACCTACTATGTACTAGCAAATATTCAGACAGTAATAATAATAACAATAAGCAGCATGTATACAATGCCTATTATGAGCCAGGCACTTGATAAATATTCTTTCATTTGGTCCTCATCAACAATCCGAAAAAAGTGCATGGTATTATTAACCCCATTTTACAGGTGAATAAAGTGAGTCTGGGTGAGTTTCAGTGACGCTAGGGTGTGTATCAGGTAGGATTCAAATTCAGGTTTTCCTGCATCCAGGGCTAGTGCTCTAACTACAGTGTCCCTGAGATGCCTTCAGAAGATATCTGCTCCTCCTCAGGAAGCCTATATTCTTCTGAAAAAATAGAATATATTTGAGGAGGGAGAAGTTGCTGGAAACTTACAGGAAGGGTTGATGTGGAGATTGGGGAATGTTTACAAGAGGATTAGGTCCCTGTGATGAGCCTTGAAGGGAGAGGAGAATTCTGAAAGCGGGAGATGAGGATGGAGTGATTTTCAGATACAGGAGACAATTTGTATGCATGAATAAAGGCATGGCATGACATTTCCTTTCCAGGGAATAGCTAGTTGTCAAATGAGGCTGGAATGAAGAGGAAAACTGTGAAATGTGGCTGGAAAACTAGCCAGGTGCCAGATTGTGAAGGCCCTTCAACACTAGACCTTTAGAAATCCCAGAGGCCATGGGAAGACCAATGCTCCAGGGAAGGTTTTGTTTTATTATTTGTCTCTGAATCCCCTTCATCTAATCACAGTGGTTAGCACATTAAGTAAATGCCTAATAAGTGCTTATTGATTGATTTTGAGTAGGGGCATGACAAGTTCAAACATATGCCTTCCAATTATTTTAGCGCCTGTGTAGAGAATAGATTAGGAAAGGGAGAGAGTGGAGATGGGGAGACCAATTAGGAGGCAGTAATGCTAAGCCAAGAGGGCTAATGAAGGTCTAATTAAGGTGTTGTCTGTGTGTGAATGGAGAGAATGGACTCTCTCTAAGTAGTTGATACAGGAGTCTGGTCACCCTTCATTGTTGCAGAAATCTTCAAGATTATGGTGGGCCAGTTTCAGAAGCCCAATGTGGCAAATTGCTACTGAATCTTTAAGAACTATAATATAATGCTATGTATGTAGATTTCGGTACTTTTTTTGATAAAAAATTATCGACATTTTTTGTTTGTCATCACCTACATTTCTGTTCTTTATGTTAATAAAAAAAGAGATTGAGGTTGTGGGAAAATGAGGACACTAATACACTGTTGGTGGAACTGTGACCTGGTCTAACCATTTTGTAGAGCAATTTGGAAATCCTGAAAGTCAGGGAGCATTTCAGACTAGGATTCTGGGAAGAAAGGAAAGGCTGAGGAACTTTCAAATAGCTTCTTCCTTGCCACCTGACTGAACAATTGTTTTACTACCTGTTTCATTATTTTTGTAATTAGACTTGTAAACTGATGTAAAACACTTTTGGCGTCTCCTTTGAAACTAATCTGAGAAACTAATTTGAAATATTAACATTTTAAATAAACCCTCTGAGTCAAGGATCAGAGATTTAGTCTTGGCTTTCTGACTGACTCCACTCTATCCATCTGTCTCTGTGTCTTAATTTTGTCTATGTATCTTCTTATCTCTACCTTAGCCTTTCCACCCATCTTTTCCCCAGTCCTCAGCTTCTCTTCTAGGTCATTAGAACCCACACAGATCTTTGTAGGGGCTGGACCTCTGCATATGAATATTATTTTCATGGTTCTATTTGTTACTTTGTGCATCAGTTCATGCTAATCGTCCTATGCTTAACTGAATTCATCATAGCCATCACTTTTTATACCACAGTAACATTCAATGGCATTATTGCAACAAAATTTCTTTAGCTATTCCCCAACTGAGGAACAGCTAATTTATTTCTAATTCTTTGCTAAAATAGTGGGGAGAAAAGCTGCTTTACGTATTTTGGTGTAAATAGGGATCTTTCTTTTTGTCATTTACTTCTGGGATATATTATTAGCTGTCCAAACTCTGGGTCAAAGGATATGGACATTTTAATCATTTTCTTCAAAACAAGGCATTCTTTTGTAAACAGTAACAGCAATAATGTTTAATGTTCAACTGTGAATGATTTAAAAACTATCAAGGATGTGATACAAGGGTCCAAGACAACTCCAAAGGGCTCATGATAAAAAATGCTATCCACACCTCCAGAGAAAGATTGGATGGAGTTTGAATGCAGATTGAAGCATACCATATTTCACTTTCTTTCCTCCATGAATTTTTTCTAGTATAGGTGATATGCATATTCTTTCATAACATGAGGAACATGGAAATATGTATTGAATGATAGCACATGTATAACCTATAATAATATAATAAATATTGCCTGCTGTCTTGGGGAAGGAGGAAGGATGAGAGTGAGGAAGAGAGCATGGAGTACAAAATGTCAGAAAATGATTATTAAAAATTGACACTATGTATCTACATGTAATCTGAACTAAGGAAAAGAAAAGAGGTGATCTGTGCCAGGAAATCAAACTAGTACCACCATCTTGATCCCTACCTCCCCCAGACTCCAATACAACAGTCTGAGCCCAATAATCTCAACCATCTCTGCTTCTAGCCCAATCCCATAGCCATCATCCACAGAATCAACCCTTATGGAGATGTGACCTAGAAACTACAGGAGCCACAGTTACTGAAGTCTGGGAAAAGAGAGCTCTCACCACCAAACTCCTCAGCACTGTCAAATGATTCAACATCAGAAATAGTTATTGTTCTATCAGTGGAAATAGCAATGAAGAAGATGCATTAGTATCTGCTTTATTGCTGCACCCTAAGGACTCTGGGGACATTTCCACCTGACTTCCAACTGAAACCTCCTATATGTCTTGTCTTCTCTTATTAGAATGTGAGTTTCTTGAAGAGGGATTGGCTTGTTTTCCTTTCCTTTTCTTTTTTTTTATTTGTCTCCCCAGTACTTTGCACAGATAAGCCTTTAATAAATGTTTTTTTTAATTACATCATTTCTAATTCCAGATTACTTTCCTGAATGGCTCAAACTGCCTTCTTTCTGGTTTGGAGCTGGGTAGCATGGTAGACGGAGCTCTGGACCTGGAGTCAGGAAGACTGGTGTTCGAATCTCATCCTAAACATTGACTAGCTATGTGATCCTAGGCAAGTCACCCTGTCTATATCAGAATTTTTATTTGTAAAGTGGGGGTAATAATAGTACTTACCTCCCATGGTTGTGAGCATCAAAGGAGATAATAATTGTAAGGTGCTTAGCTCTGTGCCTTAATAATAAATGCTACATAAATGCTAGTCATAATTATGAAGATAAAATATGATAATATTTGTAAAGTGCTTTATAGTCCTTAAAGTGTTATACAGGGGAAAGTTAAGTTGCTCAATGGATGGAGAGCCAGGCCTAGAGATGGATTCAAATATGACCTCAGATCCTTCCTAGCTGTTTGACCCTGGGCAAGTCACTTAACTCCCATTGCCTGGCCCTTATTGCTCTTCTGCCTTAGAAGCATACTGATTCTAAGGCAGAAGGTAAGGGTTTTTTCAAAATGCTATATAAGTGATGTTTTCTTATCTATAATAACAATTAAAAATAAATAATAATAATAATAATAATAAATAATTATTATTAACAATAATAATTAAAGCCTTGCAAGTTATTTTACATGCTTTACCTAGGCTGTCACACCTGGAGCCAGGATGACCTGAGTTTGAATGTGACTTCACAGAGGTAACTCTGTGATCATGGGCAACTCGTTTAACCTTGATTTGCCTCAGTTCCCCCATCTGCAAAATGGGGATACTAATAACACCTAATTCCCAGGGCTTCTGTGAAAATCAAATGAGATAATCCATGTAAATCCTGGAACATTGTAGGCACTATATAAATATTGTTATTATCTTTCATCTCTTTTGAGCTTTAAAACATCCCTATGAAGGAATTGAGAGATTTAGGAAAGCAAATGGTTAATTGTGGAAATTAAGTGAACCAATTCTGGATCTAGCCCAGTTCCTTTTCTATTCAATTATGGTCCTCGTCTAAATTCTCTCTTGTGAGAAAAAATTATTCAGTTGTAGGAATTGGGAGGAAACCTTATGCATTGCTTGAACCTAACCCTTCATGGCTGGGAAACTGAACCACCTGTACCTACTGTTTAGAGACCCCTAACCAATAATCTAGGTTATGTTGACCAGAAATGCAATTGCATCCAAAGATTGATAAAAGAAGTTTTCTCCTAATTATACGTCTCAAGCAATTCATATGTCTTATCTGAAAACTGACCCCATATTGACCAATCGGTGATTGCTTTGATTGTTTATAGAGACTCGGAGAAGAGTAGGAAACCTCTTTTCTCTGAATTCAGGGAATTGTACTCATTCACTCTCCTCCTCCTCTCAACTTAGAAAGTCCCAAATCTTTCCTCCAATTAGAAATCACTAAAAACCTAATGCTATATTGTTTCTTTTAATGAATTCATTTTATTTGATTGTTCTTAATGTGTAAAAGTTTGTCTAGATCCTATTGAAGATCCAGCCCTAAGCTGAGGAAAGGGCTCGGTCCCAATTTGTTGGGCAATATGCTCAGAATTGCTTATCAGCACTGGGAGGTGGGAGGGAAGAGGCAAGGGAAAGAAAATGAATCATGGAAACATGGAAAAATATTTTTTAAAATAAAATAAAAATGTTAAATAAATCAATATGTTCAGAAGATTGAGCCTTTGGTTCCTCTGGCATTTCATCTTTAGTTTGTTACACCCAGAAGGTAGATCCTTCCAGTATTTGTTATCTGCATTTTACAAACGAGGAAACTGAGGTTTATAGTAATGGTTATGGGATTGCCCATGATCCTACAGCTAGTAACTTTTTGAAGCAGAATTCAAACTGACATCTCTTCTTGACTATTCACTACACTATGCTGTTGTTTAATCCATCAAGTAAAAAACACCTACTATGGGCAAGGCACTGTGCCAGATCCTATGTATGCAAAAAATAACAAAACAAAACAGACACCCAGAAGGAAAGATGATTTCTTCCCTCAAGGATCTTAGAATACCCTTTCCCTTTTTAAAAGGGCACAAAACCAACTATAAAGGGCAGCAGGGCCCTGAGTGGCTTTAGACACAAAGGCAGAGAAATGCAAGCATTTTCAGTGACATGAGAGAATGCAAAAAGCAAAGCTGGTGGTGGAATGAGAGCAATGAATTTTGTCTTTCTTCACTTAAAAGCACCAACTCAGCAATGTTATCCCAATTCTACAAACGCACACATGCACACTCTCACACATAGCATTCTATCTTGGTTACTGGGAGAGAATGAACAAGATAAAAGGGCAGGAAGAGAGGTTTTTTATGTGTGGTAGAGATGACTGAACAAGAATGCATGTATTTATGTGTATTCTTTCCCAGTACAGGCTCTGCAATTGGAATATGGTTTAGTCAGGAAAAAAATGAAAAAAAAAATGAATGGTTTGTTTTTATCCCTTTCAAGCAGCTGCAAGAAGAAAACCCACTAAACTATACAAAATGATCAAGAATATTTGTTTTCCAGTATTTCAGACAGGATGAAGGAAATGCTGAACAAAGTAGCCTTCATGCAGCATTTCTCCAAGCCCCATTATGGGACTCCATTTGGACATGGTGATGTTTGGAATATGCAGCTATTTTGTCCATATAGAGAGAGCCAAATTTATGGGCTGGACCCAAATCAAAATCATAAAGTGGGCTTTTATAATAAAAAAAAATTCCCCACCTCAAGGCAGCTTCTGTAAATAGGTCGAAGGCTCCCTTAGTTTTTTTCTATCATAACTTGATGCTACCGTTATCCAAAGAGTCAGTAAGGGTGTGTATGTGGAAACTTCTTTATCATAAATGGCACATTTGTCCTTCCCCATATTCTCTTCCCCTCTGGTGGCACTTCTTTTGCCATCACTAGAGTTCGGGGTACCAAATTTGTTCAACCATATCATGTGACAGTGGATAAAGGACTAACCCAGGAGCTAAGACCCAGGTTCATGTTTCTTTCACATAGACTGATTGTATGACCACAGGCAAAATATTTAATGTCTCATTGCCTCAGGCAAACTCTCTTGGATCTTAAATCAAACCAGCACCAGTAGCTTGACCCTCATCTCTCTTCAAATTCTGATAGAGACAATCTAGGACCTAGAGCGCAAGAGTCTTGAGAATGACGATACTTTCTACATCACTGAGGGGAGAGAGCCATCATTGTAGAGAGAGCCAGAGATCCACTTTCTTCATCACCCTCATCACTACCACCACCAACATCAACTACTGACCAGCTGTCTCCAATAATCTGGCAAATTCACTTTAGAAATGGAAGTACTTTCCAAACCACCAGTCCTGCTTCCAGACCAACCTTCATAGCATCCTTCAGGGAAGCAATTCCTATGAAAAAGGAGTCATCCATCCCCACCAATTGCCAACCAGTGGCAACATCAAAAGCAGGCAAGCCAGCCTAGCTGGAGCAATGGAGCACCCTGGGGAAGAGATGGGAGGCATCATATGCCAGACAAATCAAGCCGCTACCACCACGATCTCAGACCACAATGGAGTCAGCTTAGCTCCCTGAATCCAAGAGCCTTGGGAATAGAAATGCTTCAGGCAGCTCACCACCCTCAGCCAACAACCCTGGTGCAGATGCATCCTATCAACTACTCCTATAGGAGCTACAGCCAGAGCTACTGAGGTCCCAGAAAGGAAGGCTCTTGCCACCAGAATTCTTGGCACTGTCAAATGCTTCTGTTAGAAAATGATATAATTTTATCAGTGGAAAAGACATTGAAGAAGAGATACTACCTTCTGCTTTCATCTGTCTTGCAATTGAAACCTTCCATATATATTGCCTCCTCTATTAGAATATGAGCTGGGGCCATCTTAGTCGTCTCCCATTTATATCCGCAGTGCTTAGCAGCACAGGACGTTGCATAAAGGAAGTGATTCCATCATTGTAATTATCTATACTGTTAAGATCACAAGACTAGACTCCTCCATTATCCCTCATAAAGGGCGCTGTGCAGGTGAGGCCAATTGAAGGAGCCATCATACATTCTTTGGGTAGGGCAGCAATCTTTTCTAGGCACTCCCTGTAATCTCTTCCCCTTTTTATTCCATAAATCCCTTTTCAAAGCCTCAGTTATTTGAATTCTGGCTATTCTGTCTTTTCCATTTCATTTTCTCCCTCCAATCCAAAGCTAAGACTTTCCCTTTAGCCCTCATTTGGTTTGTAAAGGAGCAAAATCCCTTCTTCTTTGGGAACTACATCCACTACTTTTTGCTTTTGGCCAAAATTGCTATTGAAAGAGCCATGCCCCTCACCATGCCCTCTCCTTCTTATCACAAAATATTTTGGGGTGAGGGAAATCTCAGTGGAACTCTGCTCACAATATATAGAAAACTATTTGCCCTATGGTGAAGGCCAACCCTGTGGATATAATTTAGTTTGGGGGGCATAGCAAACACCACAGAGGTAAGTTGGAGTTTGAGATTTGAACAAGAAAGATTAGACCTGGGATATGGTATTTTTTGTGTAGAGGAGCTAAAGGTGTTCATAGAATCATGAAGCTAGCATTAGAAAAAACCTCAGATTGTCTAGCCCAAACCTCATTGTTACCGAGTGGTCATACATAATTTCCAGTGACAGAAAACTCATTACCTCACAAGGTGGTTTATTCCACTTTTGAGAAGCTCATCTGATGAGTGAGTCTTCCTATAAATTGCACCCATTGAGAGGAGGATCATGTGCCCAAAGACATAAAATATATTTCTAGAGTCTGGTTCAAATCAGGGTCCAAATAAAGGCAGCTAGGTGGTGTAGGAGATGGTACTGAACTTGGAAAGGGGCTCTTGTTACCATTCAGTTGTGTCCAACTCTTTGTGATTCTCTAGACCACATATACTGTCTATGGGGTTTTCTTGGCAAAGATACTGGAGTGGCTTACCATTTCTTTCTCCAGTAGATTGAGACAAATAGAAGTTAAGGGTCACACTGAATTTGAACTCAGATCTTCCTGACCCCATGTCCAGTGTTCTATTCACTGAGCCACCTAGCTGCCTCCTAGATTAAGGATGACACAGTTCAAATTCAGCCTTAGATGCTTAATGAGTTGCATGACTCTGGGCAAGTTACCTAATTTCTCTCAACCTCATTTTCCTCATTTGTAAAGTGGGGATAATAATAGTATCTATATCAAAGGATTGTTATAAGGATCAAATGAAATAATATGTATAAAATGTTTCACAAACCTTTAAAGTTTTATATAGGGGCTAGCTAATATTTGTATTAATATGAAAGCTGCAAACAAAAATGGCATTTATGAAATTGACCTGCCAGGGGAAGAAGGGAATAGATGGGAGTTGGGGAAGGAAAATCTTCCACTATGATATGTGATGTCTCCTGGGGTCCTTCATCATGCCTCTCTCCCTTGTTTGCCACCTTCCATAGTAAAACCATGCAACGCTGGACTTGAAAAATGCTTCTGCAATGAGATTGAAATACTATCATTTCTCACATACGTTCAAATTGATGATCCTGTATTATTTCTCATATTACTCCACTATATTTCTGATTTTAACAGATGGTTTGTCTAAAAAAACACATATTTCACCAACATCAAATAAAGCTTGCCAACTATACCCAAAAGGGGCAAGCGGCACATTTCAGCCATTTCATTCTGATGAGCAGCTTCCTAAGTATCACTTTCTGCTGTGAACTGATTCCCCAGCTCCATGTTTCCCTGGGATGCCTTTGAGCTTTCACCATACAAAGAGGCGGAGTGTCGCAGTGAGTTGGGCACTACAGTTGGAGTCAGATGACGGAGATTTGAGTCTTGGTTCTGTTCCTGACTAGCTGTGGGACAGAACAAATCACATTACCTCTCCTTAAGCCTCAGTTTCCTCCTCTGTAAAATAAAAGCATTTATAGAGCATCTATTATGTGCCAGTTAGGGTTAAACCCTAGGTATATGGAGGGGAGGGAACAAGAATTTATTAAGAGGGGGCAGCTAGGTGGCTCAGTGGATAGAGAGCCAGGCCTGGAGAAAGTGGGTCTTGGATTCAAATCTGGTGTCAGACACACTTCCTAGCTGTGTGACCCTGGGAAAGTCACTTAACTCCAATTAGCCTTCCTGCTGTTCTGTCTTGGAACTTTATATAGAGAACTGATTCTAAGACAGAAGATAAGGATTTGGGTGGGGGAAAGAACTCATTAAGCACCTACTATGTTCCAGGAACTGTGCTAGATTTTGAGTATATAAAGGGGAGGAAACAAGCATTTATTTAGCTCCTACTGTGTACTAAGTAAGCACTTTACAAATATTATCTCATTTGAGATAGCAAATTCGTATTTCAGATGAATCTAGTTTGAATGGATTACAGAGTGTGGGAAAGGGAGCAATGAAGAATGAGGCTGGAAAAGGAAGTTGGGGCCAAGGTTATAGAAGTCAAAAAAAGAAATTTATATTTTATTCTAGAGGCAATATGGAGCCTCTGCATTTTAGTGCATAAAGAAAGTGACATCATCAGACTTTCACTTAAGGAAAACTATGTTGGCAGTTTTTTGAAGGATAGAGTGGAGTGGGAAGAGATTCGGTGTGAGGAGTACCTACTTCACAAGGTTTTTATAAAGATCAGATGAGATAAAATGATTAAAGTGTTTTTGCAGACTTGAATAACTATCCAAAAGTCACCTAATATTATAGGTGAATAACTTTACTTCTTTGTGCCTCAGTTTACTCATCTGTAAAATGAGGAGGTAGTGTCAGGAAGAGCTCTAAGGTCCCTTCTACCTTTAAAATCTTATGATTTTCACAAGCCATTCCCCAATTGATAAATGGGCAAGGGACATGAATAGGCAATTTTCAGATAAAGAACTCAAAACTATCAATAAGCACATTAAAAAGTGTTGTAAATCTCTAATAATTAGAGAAATGCAAATCAAAATAACTCTGAGGTTTCACCTCACACCTAGCAGATTGGCTAAAATGATAAAAGGGGAGAGTAATGAATGTTAGAGGGGATATGGCAAAATTGGGACATTAATGCATTGCTGGTGGATCCAACCATTCTGGGTGGCAATTTGGAACTATGCTAACAGAGCTCTAAAAGACTGTCTGCCCTTTGATCCAACCATACTATTGCTATGTTTGTACCTCAAAGAGATCCTAGATAAACAGACTTGTACAAAAATATTTATAGCCTCACTTTTTGTGGTGGCAAAAAACTGGAAAACGAGAGTATGCCCTCCAATTGGGGAATGGCTGAACAAATTGTGGTATATGCTGGTGATGGAATACTATTGTGCTCAAAGGAATAATAAACTGGAGGAATTCCATGTGAACTGGAATGATCTCCAGGAATTGATGCAGAGTGAAAGGAGCAGAGCCAGAAGAACATTGTACACAGAGACCAATACACTGTGGTAAAATAGAATGTAATGGACTTCTGTACTAGCAGCAATGCAATGATCCAGGACAATTCTGAGGGATTTATGGTAAAGATGCTACCCACATTCAGAGGAAGGACTGCAGGAGTGGAAACACAGAAGAAAAACAACTTGCTCGAATACACAGTTTGATGCGGACATGATTGGGGATGTAGACTCTAAACAACCACCCCAATGAAACTATCAATAATTTGGAAATAGGTCTTGATGGATGACACATGTTAAAACCAGTGGAAATTCACATCGGCTAATGGGGGAGGGTGGCTGGGGGGTGAAGGGGAAAGTAAGAAAATGTGTCGTGTAACCGTGGAAAATTTTTCTAAATATAAAATAAAATAAATAAAATCTTATGATTTTCAGTTCCATAGGAATCAGGAAGTTCGGAGAGGGTGGTCAGGCATTGTTGAGAAAGCCCATTGTCATCAATGTGTACTGCCCTTGTGCTCTCCAAAATGCCTTTTGACCCTTGCCATTTTTCAGAAGTTTGTTTTTCAAACATATATCTGCTGATTAATTAACTGAGAAAAGCTACCCGAGCACAATGACTAGCACTGTGTGTTAGTCATTCCTAGATGGGCAAGAAGAAATCATGTTAATGTCGGCAAGTTCTGTTCTGTAGGTGTCTCCTGAGCCCATTGCTGTGGCCCACGAAGCATGAGCTCATGGCTTAATTGGGTTAGAAATTAAATGAATGGTGTTTTTTTCTTCCAAAGAAGAGCCTCTCTGTACCAAGACTAGCAATTAAAACTGAAAGAAGATACTTGGCAGGGTAGCGGAAACAAGACTAGGCTAAGTGCAGAAGTTAGGGGAACAAAAGCTTTTACCTGCAACAACAGCAAAAAAAAGTTTGGGAGAGGCAATGGACAAATCTGATCACTGCATTAAAGCTAGCGGAAATTGAATTTACCACAATCAAGGCAGACTCTGGGCAGTTGGAAAAGTGGACACCTCACATGGGAACTCTTAAAAGATGGCATTTGCTAAGCTGTTGTTTACGCTTTTCTAGAAGCAGGCAGTGGAGGAAGTAATGGGCAGTGTGGCATAAAAGGCAGAATATTGAATTTGGAACTAGGAGAATAGCTTTCACATTCTGCCTCTTGACCTTTAATACCTCAGAGGCCTTGGGCAAGTCATTTCCCATCTCTTGGCACAGTATCCTTTTCTGTAAAACTGGGGAGCTGGACCAGATGGCCCTGAGGTCTCTCCTACTCCAGCTCATTGATCCAATTCCTATCTATCCAACTTGATGAACCTCAGTTTCTTAATTTGTAAAATAAGATAGTTGAACTAGAAGATGTCTAAGATTTCTTCCATCTTTAAATCTTATGAACACCTCTTCCTAAAAAAACAAAATCCTAGTCTGATGTTTCATTTGGGCAAGTTGGTAATCAGCAAAACACTAGAAGATTCTACCATTATGGAAAAATTTTGAGTACAGTTCTGGTTACTTTCCAAGTATCAGATTAAATACAGATAAGCCTATCATCAGTTAGCTAGCTGCTCATGGATGCATTCTTTGGTCTGGCAACCTATAAATGCCACAATGACGGAAAAGTCAGATGTTCCCAAATACAAACACCCCAAATCTACACTTAAACTTTTGCCTGGTTGTTACTCCAACACAATCCATTAAGTATTTATTATGCACCTAAAATATTCAGGGCACTAGGCTGATCACTGAGGACCCAAAAACAAATAAGTTCTTGCCTTCAAGAAGTTCATTTTCTATATCCTGTTATTCAATATATTCTACAGTATAGCCTATGTAGTCCTTATAACACACACACACACACACACACACACACACACACACACACACACACACACACACAAACACATTCTGTATGCCCTTTGTGGGGTAGAAAGAGGGAAGGATTTTAGGGAATGAGTTTAATGATGAAAGTCGATATTTACATATTGTGCATTTCCATATATTACAAGCAGAAAATATTTCATTAATTCATTTATTCAATGTTAATTCAACTAGTATTTATATTAAGCATCTGCTATATCCTGAGTTCTGGGGAAAATGTAAATATGCCTTCAAGATGGCACAGTGGATGAGAAGCTGTGTGAAAGCTTTGGGAATAACTAAAGAAATCTACACAAAGGGTGCCCTTTCTTCCTTTCTTTCTTCCTTCCTTTCTTTCTTTCTTTCTTTCTTTCTTTCTTTCTTTCTTTCTTTCTTTCTTTCTTTCTTTCTTTCTTTCTTTCTTTCTTTCTTTCTTTCTTTCTTTCTGTCTTTGAGAGAAACCTTCCGTTTTTCACATGAAATTCAATGAGAAGAAAAAGACTTTGGAACTGGAGAGTTGCTAGGTGTAGGTTACTGCTTTATAAACTCTTTGTGATCTCCAGAACCAGAGAACCAGGAAAGACTGCGACCAGTATGGTGATTTAGTCCCAAGACTGGAAGTGAGAAGCAGAGCAAGGAGGGAAGATGCTGGATGCCAAAGACTGTCAACAATATATCAGGAAAGTTGGTGGTTGGTGACACCAATTCTTCTCTTCCTGTTCCCTGCCTTTGTGGTGTAGCAAAGAGGATATACTTGGATCTCACAGGGCCTCATCTTTCCCTACTCTGTACCCAGCCATGAAGTTGTATACTGGGTCCATCATTGGGAAAGTCTGATTCCTCTATTGATTTCTCAGTAGAGGAAGTTGACTCCTCCAACTGTCACATCAATTGGCTCATAACCTTCATCCTTGGTGCTCAAGGTACAATTTTATTTTTAGATGTATTTAAAGGTTTTTCCTCAAAATAAGGAAAATAAAAAATATATATACAATGTACAAATATGAATTGGGAAAGGAATAGGTCTTTGATTATCTTGTAGAAAAGGAAATGCAAAGTACAAGAAAATATTAGCATGCTACAGAATGATTAAAACAGAATTTAGTAACAGCACTACTAGTACAATCAACTGACCAGCCTTATTGGGACATGAAAAGGTTTTCACAAGATTAGTAATTAGCCATGTCTCATTTTACCTTTACTTGGAATAATCTGACCAAGCCCCATCCTCGATCTTCCTTCATGTGGTCTCTTTTGCTCTGCCTTTGACTTTTCTCTTGGCTCCAACTCACTCCTCTTGCCCCTGAGACATATTGGGGGGTAGAGGAATAGAACTGGTCCACATAAGCTCTTCTCTTTATCATCAATCACTACTATATGGGGACACCAACATCACTGCTTTGCTGGTGGGAGATATTGCCAATGCTACCACTGCTACCACAAGGTTCCAGGACTTTTGAGTTTTCACAAGGCCCTGTACCAAAAAAAAAAGAAGACACAAAAGAGTGGCAGCCCATGATAGGATCAATAACTATCAGATTTTCCTCCTTTACGAATATAGATCAGGCTAGCTTCTTTCACTAAAGGGCAAAGAAAGCTCCAAATCACTAATAGAGAAATTCAAATGAAAACAATTCTGAAATTCTACCTTGTATCTATCAGATTATAAATGATGGCAAAAAGGTAAAATGATATGTGTTGGAAGATTTATGGAAAAACAGGCACCTAAAGCACCCTTGGAATAGTCATTCTGAAAAGCAATTTAGAAGTGACCAAAAAAAGTCTCTAAATTGTGACTTTTGATCCAGAGACATCACTTGTAGGCTAATTTTCACCAGTGAGATTTAACAAAGAGGAAAAGGTTTTCTTGGATCCTTTCATCAAAAGGATCCATACGCACACAAAAATGTTTATGGCAAACTTTTATTGTAATGGTAAAGAACTAGAAACTAAAGAGAACTAGAAATTCCTCTCAAGAGGCAGATGGCTAAACAAATTACATCTGAATGTAATAGAATATTGTTGTACCATGAGAAATGATGAAAGGGACAGTTTCAGAGAATCTGGGAATACTTGTATGAATGGATGCAGAGTGTAATAAACAGAAGAAGAACAATTTATAAGAAAAAAGTGTTATACATAAGAAAAAATCTCTTTGGTTTTATCTGGGTAGTGACAATGCTGTAAGGGGAGAAGCCTTGGTTCTTCCTCTCATCTAAAGTTGACAAGAGTTTCCATGAAAATGGACTTTTGGTTCTTTGCTTGCATTAGCCTTTCTTCTTTTATTTTAAGTGAAGACAGTTGGAAGCAATGACTTTGTCATTACAAAAGGTCAGGAAAGCCAAAAACCAAGATCTGAGATTTCCGAAGTATGGCAGTTGAATCCACACCAAGTTTTTATAGCTATTCCAGTTGCTCCCCAAGATAAAATGACGGCCGTCAGAACCCAGCACAGTCATAACTGAGACAGGACTCATCTAGCAGTGATGTTCCATTTGAATGTGAACTTGTTGTGACCAGTGAGTGCTATATAGAATCTTAAGAGTTAGTTCATTCTCCCCCAAAACAGAGGTGGTATAGGGAAGAGTTTAACCAAGTATTGGGGGGAGAAATGTTTATACTTCTGTTGTCCCTATATCTTCAAGTGGCTGAATGGAACAGGCTTCTAATCTAATCTAAAGGAGATAAACAGTGAGGGAGATTTACCCAGAATGAGGATTTTTAAAAATTTAAACCCTTATCTTCTGTCTTAGAATCAATACTGCATTTGGCAGAAGAGTGGTAAGAGCAAAGCAGTTGGGGTTAAGTTTCTTGCCCTGGGTCACACAGCTAGGAAGTATCTGAAGCTAGATTTGAATCCAGAACCCCACATCTCCAGACTTGATTCTTTATTCACTGAACCACCTAGCTGCCCCAGTAAATTTGTTATTCAGTAGTTTCAGTTGTGTCTGACTCTTTGTGACTTCATTTGGGATTTTCTTGGCAAGGATCCTGGAGCTGTTTGCCATTTTCCTCTCCAGCTCATTTTATAGATGAGGAAACTGAGGCAAGCAGGATTCAGTGATTTGTCCAGGGTCACAAAACTAGGAAGTATCTGAGGCTGGATGTCTTTTCAATATTTCATTTCTTCCCCTATCCATTCCCATCATAATCCTATATATTCTTATTACAATTTATATTCTTCACCTGTAAACTCCATGAGGGCAGACACTGTGTAGTAATGAAGCCTTGCATATCCCTCAGTACCTAGCATATGTGCTATGTTATTTTAATAAAATTTTGTTGAATGGATGAATGAGTGAATGGAGAAATGAATGACTACCAAGAGAACTGTTTTAATACGAAAGTTACTGTGGCTAAGCAGTCATTCCAAATCATATCTGAATACCTACACCCAGAAGACAGACTGTAATGTCATTGTCATCAATGGAAGGCTAATATAGTGTGTTTACAAACTTGTCCAGTAATGAAGTAATGGTTTATCTGAAAGTGATTTGTGTACTTGTCTTCTACATCTCTAATAAATATCAGATTAATTAGTTTTGCAGATTTTTCCCCATTAAATTAACCTATAATTTGAGTAATATTGTCGTTTTATTCAATTGTTGCCTGGAGCCTGCATACCTAGTTAGTGAACAATACTTCTGGAGGCAGGATTTCTTACTGATGGACAGAATTATAGATTCTCAGAGTTGTAAGAAATCTCAGATGCCATTTAGTTTAACCTGTAACTCAGCAAGAGTCCCTTCTACAATATATTTTATAAGTGGATCTCCAGCTTTTGTGTGAACATCTCCAATGAAGAAGAATTCACTATCTCCTGAGGCAGCCCAGTCCAATTTAGACAACCATTATTTAATTAAAAATAAATTTTTTTCTTACATTGAGCTTAAAGCTGCCTCTCTGTTCCTTTTGTTTATTATTCCTAGTTCATTCCTCTGGGACCAAGAAGAACAAACATTCTTCCATAGTCAGTCATTTAAGTGATTCAAAATAGCTGTCATAAGTTAACCCCAAGTCTTTTCTTCTCCAAGCTAAATGTTCCCAAGTCCTTCAAATTGTCCTTATATGGTATAATAATGGTTCCCCAACACCTCATTCACTTCCTTCTAGATGAGCTCTAGTTTGCCTATAGCCCTCTCTAACATATGGTTCCCAGAACTGATATTCTCTGAATGCTCAATCACTATCACCCTTTTTACTCTAACTCTCCATTTAGTCTAAAATAGAATTTGCATGGAGGCAGCTGGGTGACTCAGTGTATTGAGAGCCAGGCCTAGAGACAGGTGGTCTTAGGTTCAAATCTGAACTCAGACACTTCCTAGCTGTGTGACCCTGGACAAGTCACTTGACCCCCATGGCCTAGGCCTTACCACTATTCTGCCTTAGAACCAATACACAGTATTGATTCTAAGATGGAAGGTGAGGGTTTTTTTAAAAAAATAAATAAATGAAGTAGAATTTGCAGGGGGAAGAGTCAAGATGGTGGCTTAGGAGCAGCAGAAGCCAAAACCTCTCTGACTATCTTTCCATACCAATCTTTAAAAGTGATTAAAAAAGACAGAAATCCAAACCCAACAACAAGAAGGAGTCATGGGACTCTCCTCTTGAGCTCAACTTGAAAGGTAAGAAGAGAGAGTCAATGTGCATGATATAAGGGAAAGAATGGGAATAAGACTGGACTAGCTGAATCCACCTCCCCCACCTACTGCAGTGAGACCTGTGATAAGACGTGGGCTGACTTTGGGATTTGGGTGCCAAAGCCTTAGCTGCAATGGTGCATCTTGGCTCCACTATGTTAGGTTCAGGGCTCTGATGATGGCTGGCAAGGAGGAAATTAGGGAGAGCCAACTGTTAGGGCACCCCTAACCTCCAAAGTGGCTGGCAAAGATTTGGCCTCAGAGTAGATTAGTTCAGCAGGTCAGCTCAACCAGTCTAATGCAGTATACTAGCAGAGGAGAGAGAAGACTGAAGATTCCCTCCAGGGAAGAGCAGCTCAAACACCCAGGTCCAATAAACAAACAGAGGAGCAAGTTTACAGTCCGCATGGAGAGAAAAAAATAATAATATGAGTAAACAACAGAAGAAAGAGAAGGAAATAACCATTGAAAGCTTCTATGGAGATAAAGAACAAAGAGCAGAAGCAACAGAGGATGACAAGATCCAAGGAAATTTAAGGAAAACCTAAAAAATCCAGGGAATTGTACTCAAGCTATGGAAGAGCTCAGAAAAGAATTTAAAATCAAATAAAACAGGTTGAAAAAATGGAAAAAGGAAAACAACAGTTTAAAAATCAAAATAGGTCATCTGGAAACAGAGGCACATGAATTAAAACAAGAAAATAGTATCATAAAAGCCACAATTGACCAAACTGGAAAATGAGGCAAAAAAGTTAAAGGATGAAAAGAATTACTTGAAAAGAAGAATGGACCAAAAGGAAAAGGAGGATCAAAAGGTCATGGAAGAAATTCAGTCTTTAAAAATTTAGAATTGGGCAATTAGAAGCTAATGACTTCATCAGACACCAAGAAACAAGAGAACAAAATCAAAAAAAAGAAAAAATAGAAGAAAATATGAAATCTTATTGAAAAAATAACAGACATGGAAAATAGATCCAGGAAAGAAAATTTAAGAACTATTGGATTACCCAAAAGTCATGACCAAAATTAAAAACAAAAAACAAAAAACTAGATGTCATACTACAGGAAATTATCCAAGAAAAATGTCTAGATATCCTTGAACAAGAGGGTAAAATAGAGATTGAAAGAATCCACAGATCAACTCCTGCATTAAATCCCTAAATGACAATTCCCAGGAATGTTATAGCCAAATTCAAGAGCTTCCAGGCCAAGGAGAAAATACTACAAACAACTAGAAAGAAACAATTCAGATATCATGGAGCTCTAGTCAGGATCACACAGGACCTGGCAGCCTAAACATTGAAGGACCAGAAGGCTTGGAATATGATATTCTGGAAGACAAGGAAACTGGGTTTACAACTAAGAATCAATTACCCAGCAAAATTGACTATTTTCCTTCAGGGGAAAGTATTGTCATTTAATAAAATAGAAGATTTTCAAGTATTCCCAAGTAAAAGACTAGACTTGAACAGAAAATTTGAGGCCCAAATACAAAATCTTAGAAGCATAAAAAGGTAAATAAGAAAGAGAAAAAATGTAAGGGCTTCAATAAGGTCAAATGGCTTGTATTCCTATATAGAAAGATGATATCTGCAACTCTTAAAAATTGATCCAGGACAATTTGGTGGGACTTTTGAGAAAGAATGCTACCCACATCTAGAGAAAGAACTGTGGGAGTAGAAATCCAGAAGAAAACATGTGATTTATCATTTGTTTATCTGGGCATGTGGTTTGGGTTTTTGGTTTTAAAGGATTGCTCTTTTACAAAAATGAATAATATGGAAATGGGTTTGAGTGAATATATATATATATTTATAAATATATATACATTTACATATATATTTGTAAATGTATATATATATATATATATAACCCAGTGGAATTGCTTGTCAACTCAAGGAGGGGGGAGGGAGAAGGGGAGGGAGACAACAAGAATAATGTAACCATGGGAAAAAATAAAATAGAATTTTCCTCCTTTTGAAAAATGCTGTGACAATGTTTAATGACTTGTTTGATAAGGTTGGAGATGTCTCAATTATATACCATATCTTCTCATGTTTTTCTTCTGGTTTGGTAATGAGTTTAATCTTTGTTCTAATAACTTGGTGATCTGACTGTACACAGACAACTGATTCAAAAATGACTCTCACATGAGTAACCGGTTATTTCCAGTTAAAGTATAATTGAGTGTGTTTGATGTTTATTTAGTGCTTGCCATGGCAGCAAGGTAGCATAAGGGTTAGAATGCTCTACTTGAAGTCAAGGAGATCTGAATTCAAATTCACCCTCAGATACTTGTTTCTGTGTGATGCTAAGTAAGTAATTTAATCTTTCAGCCACATTAATTCTTGATGTTGGGGGCAGGGAGGACAGAAAACTAATAACTTGGGAGGGGATCAAGAAAGATCTTGTATAGGAGGTGAGTGAGGTGGCTATTGAAATGAACCTTGAGCTAGAGATAGGCATATTTTGTATAGGGAATTGGAATTGAGTGAGTTTGGCTGGAATGTGTGAAGGGGAGTCATACAAAATCAGTCTAGAAAGATAGATTGGATCTATATTGTGAAAAGCTTTAAGTGCCAACCAGAAGCATTTGTATTTTATCACAGAAGAAATTAGGGAGCCACTGAAGCTTCTTGAAATGGTGTTTTAGGAATATAAGTTCAGCAACTGTATAGAAGATGGATCAGAGAGAGGAGACACTTGACAACTAATTAGACATAAAAAGTGAGGGATAAGGAAGAGGCCAGGACAACTCAAGGATGTGAACCTGGATGAATGGAAAGATAGCTCTCAACAGAAATAGGGAAGTAAGACAGAAGTGAAGATTTGGGGGGTTATATAATGAATTTCATTTTAGCCATGTTAAATGTGAGGTGCCTGTGTAGCATACATAGTAAATGGGACTAGAACTCAGGAGAGTGGTGAATACTAACTATATAATCTGGTAATTATCTGCACAGATTGATCATTGGATGACATCAGCAAAAGACTGTATAGACAAAAAGTAGAAGAGAGTCCAGAATAGAACCCTGGTCTATGCCCATGTCTAAGATGCAGGAAATAGGTTGTCCTACTCATGATGGAGAACAATGTTAGGAAAGTTCAGAAAAGATGAATGATCCAGAAGAAGGGGGCAGATGGTCAGCAATGTCAAAAGCTTCAGAAAGGTCAAGAAGGGTGAAGCCTGGAAAAAGCCATTGCATTTTTTAAATATAGAGATTATTAGTAACCCAACAGAGTACTATCAAAGTCACATACTGGCATTAGAATGCCTCTTATCTAGATTATGGCATGCAGTTGGAATGACAATCTGTTTCTGGTCCAGAAGAACACCTTAAACAGACACTTAAAATATATGACAATCTAGGCCCATAATTGAATAGAAGAAGCAAGCTAGGTTGTTTTTAGAAAATTAAACAGATTTGATGACTCCAAGATTCTCCCTAAAATAAAGCCCTTTAAAAAAAACCTCTTACTTTCCATATTAGATTCAACACTGTGTATTGGTTCCAAGGTAGAAGAGGGGTAAGGACCAGGCAGTGGAGGTTAAGTGACTTGCTCAGAGTCACACAGCCAGGAAATGTTTGAATCCAGATTTGAACCCAGGACCTCCCATCTATAGACCTGACTTTCAAACTGCCAAGTCACCTAACTGCTCCTTGTTAAAAAAAAAACACCAAAAAACAATAATATTGAATGACTTTAAGAAATATTATACCATACACTCCAAAGAATTCAATTTGAAATTCATCTGGAGGAAAATAGAAAAATGTGAGATAGACTTGAACAGATAACAACATATTGCCAATCAAGAATCACTTCAAGAGAAGTAGTTTAAAGCATGTTATCAGAGAGACTTCTCCTGGGGGAAAGGGACCAATTATGTGGAATAACTGATGGACAACCCACATATGCCATTGACATTCTTGCTGTGCTGAATGATCAAAAGGAGGGCTATTAAAATATTGAATGGACTCCTCCTATGAAAGATTTATGGGACAATCATAGATATAGAATTGAAAGAGACATCAGAGAACATTCTGATCAACTCCTTCATATTATAGATGCGGAAAGTGAGGCCCATATAGGTAAATGGACTTTCCCAAAGTCACGAAAGAAGTAAGTGGTGGAGCAGAGATTCAAACAGATTTTATGATTCCAGATAAAAATACTTCCAAAAGTTTCATAGGATAAGAAGACATGTTCTGGAATCAGATGTGTCTTTTTAGAGATACTGTCCACACTGATGAGATCCTAGATCCATCAAAATATTGAAATATGTCACAGTGTTGTCTCATATAGAACTTTCACTAAAACTCCCATGTCTTTTTCACAATGCTATTGTTTAGCTACTATTTTGAGTTCCCCATTAGTGCAAATAAATAACCTTGTGAAGTGGCCACATTGCTACATCATTTGAATTTGCACTATGGAAATTATAATTATAAAAAAAACATGATAATTGGTTCCAGACCATTGGAAACAGGCAGTGTGAATTTGAATAATTCAAACACTTGATGGAATTTGCTATTCATACTAATTCATAATTCATGATAACTAGGGAACTAGCTGTGCTCCCCAATATTTATTTGTGAAATTCATTTTTTAACTTGCATTAAACTTTACATTTATCCCTGTTTGATATCATCTTCAAGATTTGGCCCATTTCTAGCCTGTAAAGATATTTTATTGGCTCCAGATTATGCAATTTGTGTTAACCATCCCTCCTAGTTTTGTGTCTTTGACCAATTTGATAAGCATATATTCTGTGACTTCATTCAAGTCACTAATAAAAATATTAAATAGTGCAGGACCAATACTACTGTGGTGAGAAGATTGATTTCAAAAAAACGTGTAATGACCAAATGAACTGATGAGAAGTGAAGATCCCTTGAGAAACTTATTGATTACAGGACACTTTCCAAAATTACATAAAACCATTAATGACCCTTTTTGGTGTTCAACCATTCAACTAGTTTCAAAACCATTCATGGTTATTCTACAGTCCATTCATCTAATTCAGAACTTACCTACACAAATTATTATATAATCCATGTGCCTCCAATTTGTCCACAAGGATGACATGAGCAACTGTCAAAAGTTTTGCTGAATTCCATATAGGAATAATAATAACTGACATTTACAGACCTTTAAGGTTTGCTTTCCATACACTATCTCATTTGATCTTTATGACAACCCTGTGTGGTAAAGGCTATAGATATTATTATCTCCATTTTACAGAAGAGGAAACTGAGGCTCAAAGAAGTTAAATAATTTGCCCTTGGCCCTATAACTAAAAACTTTCTGAAGTTGTTTATTGACTCCAGTAAGCCTTTCCAAACTAAAGAAAAAGCTGGAAAGGACTTTCGTGACAATCACCAGACAATAAACCAGAAAGAACGTTATAAATCATCTATTCTAATACTTTCATTTTATAGACAGGAGAAGGCAAGGTGGTATAGTGAATAGAATACCAGTCCTGGAGTTAGGAAAGCCTGAGCTCAAATCTAGTCTCAGACATTTATTAGCTATGTGACTCTGGGCAGGAGACTTAACCTCATTTACCTCAGTTTCCTCATCTCTAAAATGAGCTGGAGAAGGAAACAGCAAACAGTTCCAATGTCTTTGCCAAGAAAACCCCAAATGGGGTCATGAAGGGTTAGACACAAGTGAACAAAAGCAACATTTTATAGATGAGAAGACTGGAAAAGTGAAATGTTTGTATATGGTCACATAGATCATAAATAAGAGAGCCATGATTTAAATCTAGTTCCTGGGATTCCAAAATCCAATGTTCTTTCTACCATTCTGCAGGACATAGAATCACTAAATGTCAGGACCTAATAATAATTCATCCTTAGAGCCTTGTGATTTCAACCCCATTACCCTCTCCAGTAATCTAGCTTAATCCCCTCTGTAGAATTAGGTGGTTGAAAATGGTACCATATTTCTCTGTTTTCTTTTCTATCACGTCTTTAGAATCAAAATAGTCCTTCATCTCTCTGACAAATGTTCTAACTCAGTCAGAAAGCCATCAAAAGATATCTACCCACTAACTATTCTATTGTGCTTCTGGTTGTATCCGTGAAAACCCTTTGTTGACAGGTTGTGATCTGCAGTTGTAAATAGAATGAGCCATAGAATTCTAGAGCTAAAAGAGACTTTAAGAGGACAGCATCTTCAACATCTCACACTCTATGCCAGGGTATGATCAAATCAGGGGGCAGCTGGGTGGCTCAGTGGATGGAGAGGTCTAGAGACTGTATAAATAGAAATTTTGTACCTTTAAACTACATCTCCCAGCATCTCTTTCCTCTTTTGTCCCCAAGTTACGTGCTTACGTTGTTTGTATATAGTTGTGTGTAACTCTGCCTCTCGCTCTCTTCTCCCATGTGTGCAGTGGGGGGAAATTTCTTTTTCTTTACTGAGGCTGCTAATTTTCCTTTTGCTTCAAGTTATTATAAATAAAACCATGTAAAATTATAATACTTAGAGTATTTGGATATTCATTTTTAATCTTACAAGACGGAAGGTCCTAGGTTCAAATGTGGCCTTAGATACTTCATAGCTGGGTGACCCTGGGCAAGTCACTTAACCCCCACTGTCACTTAGGTCTTAACTCTCTTCTGCCTTAGAATCAATGCACAGTATTGATTCTAAGACAGAAGGTAAGGGTTTAAATACACAGTATTGATTCTAAGACAGAAGGTAAGGGTTTAAAAAAATAAAATAAAAAGATATGATCAAATTGGATGCATGATTTAGACATAAGGGCTGCTACCATTAGCAAATGAGAGGAGCAAAAAATAGTCTATCAAATTCATGCATAAAGAAAAGGATGAAACAAGAGATAGAATGCATTCTAGGGTATAAAATGGATAACTTTGATGATATTAAACTAAAAGTTTTGTACTAACAAAACGAACAAAACCAAGATTAGAAGGAAAGGAGGAAGCTGGGGGAAATCTCATAGCAAGTATCTCTGATAAAGGCTTTATTTCTCAAATACATAGAGAACTAAGTCAAATTTATGAGAATACAAATCATTCCCCAACTGATAAATGGCCAATGGGACAGAAAAAGAGAAGCAGGGGTGGGTTGCGGCAGGTGGGCTTTCTCTTTCAGAACAGCTTAGTCTCACCCTCTGCCACAAAGGATGAGTGCCTCATTCTGGATCATTAGAAGCTGGAAAGTGCTTGGTATGCAGGCCATGCCTAGAAGGCTGGGAGACTATTAACATGGCAAATTCCATTGTTTATTCCTCCCAAATCATTCTCAGTGAACAGGAAAGAGAATGTGCCCAGCTGCTGGAATCAAATCAGGAGTAGATCTGCAGAGCCCTAGAAGATGGGACTGATAAAAAGCTATAATTCCTCAGCTAGTGAATTTCCAGAGAAAGGGGAGAGAAAGCTTGCTTGCTACAGTCAAACATGGTAGACGGATCAAATGCTTATTCATCTTGGTTTGGGAGGAAGGGAGGGGAGGGGGACATCCAAGCAGGGCCATCTGCAGTGGCTGATAGTACAGAGCGCAGGGGAGGCTGGGTGATCTTTCATTTTTCATCAGAAACCGATGGTTCTCATTCTCAGACAGCTTATTTGTCAGGGGAGTCTGAGAGCAATAGGCTGCTGGGTCCTAATGACCTACTCATCTTTCTATATACTGTAGACTGTTTACCCAGGACTGTGATTCACTGGATCAATAGCAAAGGTACTCAGAGCCTTTTTATTCATTCGCCTTCAACAAAGGAGAAATGAAGTTTACCTGCAGCAAACTTAATGGGCTATAGCTGGTGTTTTTTGTTTGTTTGTTTTTAAGGGAGAAGCAGAGTGGAAACGAATTTGGAGGGACAGTGGGATGTAGGGGAAATCCTACTGGGTATGCAAATAGGAAAGTTGGGTTCTTACTAGTTGTCTGACCAGGGGCAAATCACTTAACCCCTAATGAGTCTCAGTTTCTCAGTTTCTTTCTTTTTTTATTTCTCTCTCTCTCTCTCCCCTCCTTCCTTCCCTCCCTCTCTCCCTCCCTCCTTTCTTTCCTTTCCTCTCCTCTCTCCCTCCTTCCCTCCTTCCTTCCTTCCTTTCTTCCTTCCCTCCTTCCTTCCTTCCTTTCTTCCTTCCCTCCTTCCTTCCTT
>NC_058133.1:460780816-460806430 GCF_016433145.1 Gracilinanus agilis
CCTTCCTTCCTTCCTTCCTTCCTTCCTTCCTTCCTTCCTTCCTTCTTCCCTCAAATAATTATTAAGTGCCTGCTATTACATTAGGCACTAGAAAAGGTCCAAGATTTAAATAAGACATGACCCTGCCCCTCATGGAGATTGGTTAGTTGTTTGGTTGCTGTCCATCATTTTCAAAGAGGACCAAAATGACATCATTGGTGATGTCATTTGACTCATGCATAAAATGGATTTAAGTGAGGCAGATTTGCTGAAAGAGTCATCGAAGTCCAGTGGCAAGACAAAAGCTAAGTTGACTTGTGATGACCCAGGATGCAATAGATGGCCTTGGCTTTTTTGATATCCAACTGAGCTTTTTGATGTCTAAGAAGACCCTAAGTGCCACCTAGTCCCTGTTTCTGCTGCCTTCTTGTCCATTGGGACAAATTATTCTCATCCTCCCCTTTTGTGAAGGGAAATCTTCATATGCTGGGGGAGACATAACCCCTAACTCCCTGATCAGTTTGAGGTCTATCAGTAACCCTTAACCTAGTTTAATGCCCCCTCCCATGAAAATTACTTACTAGGTTGTGGCTACTACACATGCTACAGCTTCTTGAAACCACAGGTGAGAGCTGAGTGGCAGGTGGACATCAAAGAAGAAAAGCAGTCCTGAAAAGGCCAAGCCCTCACACTAGAGGTACTAGTCTTCCCATAACATCTCAAATAACCTATATATCTCATGGAAATTGCAGTTTAGGCAAAGGATAAGACACAAACATACGATCATATACAGATAACTATAATATATAATATTACACAATAATTGCATCAGAGAGATGCAAAATAAAGTGCTATGAGAGAATTGAAAGGGAAAGTTATTACTGACCTGGGAGAATGATGAAGGCATTTGGCACTTGGCTGGGCCTTTTAGAGGGTAGGAATTAGACTGGAAAAGAAGGGAACGAACAAGTTCCAAGAATATGAAAAAAATAAAAGCAAAGAATAGAAGCATGAGTAAAAGTCATTTTGGGGTATCAGAGAGTAGGCTGGAATGTAGAATGAGCAGAGGAAAGTAATATGAAATAAAACTGCTGAAATTGGGTGACACCATACTATGAAGAGCCTTAAATGATTGGCAAGGAATTAAAAATGGACTTGGAAGGCAATGGAGAGCCTTATATAGTATATACACATACACATATGTATGTTTAGTAGGTGCAACATGAGTGCTTGTTTCCTTTCTTGAGACAAAGGCTAGATGATCATTTCTGTGGATTTTCCAGAGCAGATTATTTTATTTTTCTTTAAAAATACATTTTATTGATGCTTTTTATCTTTACATTCCAGTGGTTTCTGGAAAAAATATCCCTGCCTCAGATTGAATACTCTTTCGTGACAAAGAAATCAAAACATTTATTGCAATGACTAGATCTAATAATGTGTGCAGTATTCTACTCTACTAGCCTCCATCTCTGTCCCATGAAGAGAGAGAGAGAGATGTTGTTCCATGTCTGCACTCTGGGATCTACATTGACTTTTTAGCTACTCAGGGTTTGACTTCCTAGTAGTAATCTTTTCCATATTGGGTATTTTTTTCTTTTATTCTGATCCTCCACCCTATCCTGCTGTGCAGCTGGTGTCTTCCTTGCCCCACCTTTAAATTATCTTGTCACACATACAATATGTATGTGCTATAATTCAAATATACTTACATATATAAACACACATGTATTATATAAGGTAATTTGAAATTTGGGGAGGAGTGAATCGGAATTTCTATATACTTATATATACAAAGATTGATGGGTATAAATATACGTTGTGTGTATGCATAGGCACACAAGATAATTTGAAGGCAGGAGCAGGAAGTTAACAAGGAGACATGAATCAGAATTTATGTACATATATACATATATAAATATGTGTATGTGTATATATAAGGACAGATA
The DNA here is from genome assembly GCF_016433145.1 of Gracilinanus agilis. Classification (NCBI taxonomy): domain Eukaryota; kingdom Metazoa; phylum Chordata; class Mammalia; order Didelphimorphia; family Didelphidae; genus Gracilinanus; species Gracilinanus agilis. The sequence goes on from NC_058133.1 coordinate 460,782,745, forward strand.
GATAACTAGCCAGCTAGCCATACCTATGAGTTCATATTGGTTACTACAAGAGACTATAGATTCTTTGAGGGCAGGGAATGCTTCATTTTTGTCTTTGTATCATCAGCACCTAGGACAGTGCTAGGGACATGGTAGGGTCTTGACAAACATTTGCAGATGAACTGACTGACCTGGATGATGTTGCACAGAACTTTTGAGGAATGGAGAAGTGGATCTGAGGAAGTCCACATAAGATGGCCTCAGTCTTTTAGGAGGACAGGTTTTCTGCTGAAAATATTGGAGATTAGGATGTGGTTAGGGAATGAGAGAAGAGAAGAAGGAGTTTTGAATAGACATTGTAGGGAATGAGACAGGGAGTTTAGTAAGTGAATTTGTATCTCTTGGCTGATTTATTATTACATCCCATTTAGGGAGACATTATTCTCCAGTTCATTTTCAGATAGGGAACCTGGAACCCAAAGTGCTTAAGTGGCTTCTCCTAATCCATGGAGCTGAGCCTAGAACCTGGGATTCTAATGTGTTGCAGCCCTGCCCCCAAGCCAGTGTTGTCTTAGAATGATAAATGTATTTAAATTCATAAAGTGCTCTGAGCTCAAAGATAAATTCAAGGTTTTATAATTATCTTGCCCCCTCCAAATTTCCCCCTACTTGGGAGCGGGGTGGAACCAAGCTCACGTTTTTCTTATCAGACTTGATTGAACTTAAAATCTTAATGAGCTTCCTCAGTCTGGTATTTTCCTCTTGTTTGTGCTAGAAGCTGCTCTTTTAATTCAGAGCAGGAGAGAGAGAAGGAGCTGAATGTTAACAGCACACTTCAGAGGGACTGAAGGACAGCAGGGAGACAGAACACTCCTCAGCATGCATGAAAGGAAGCCAAGGTTTGACACAGGACGGGATCCATTACTCCTGGGATGCTCTGGGGAGTCAGCCCTGGATCCCTGACAAGCCTCCTCTGGGGACAGAACTCATCTCCAGACCTGGCTGATGTTAGAGAAGGGATGTTTCTGGCCTCATCCACAGCCCCAGGGCCAGCTTAGCTGGCAGGCTGAGCTCAGCCTGAAATGACAATGAAAGAGAAGAAATGTGTCACAGTTGCCCCAAGAGGAAAAATTTCCCTCCTGCCAGAATGTGGGGGATTCTGAATTATATCTCTAATGAATCAGTCAGTACAGCCTTTAAAAACAGAATGAGTTCTGCTCAGTCTGAAATAAGTTGTGGTATGGTAAGGTGGTCCTAGCCAGAGGCAGGAGAATGGGCTTGGGGGTCAATTGAATAACTTTAAATGGGATATCTTCTGTGAACTTGGTGGAGAGGAAGCGACCCATGCTCTGGATTCTATTACTCAAATATCAGAAAAATGGAAAAAGCTCAATGTAATATTCTTTCTATCTTTTCACTAAATTGAAATGAGCCTCTCTCTCTTAAGTAATATGTAATCAGTACAGTAACATGACAAATGCACCATACATTCATCCAAGAGGCCTCCTAGTTGGCTGAAAGTTAGCCTGGAATTAAAAGAATACACCAATGAACTTCACCAAAGACCAGATGGATGAATTTTAAAAACCTCTAGTGGGCAATTCTGGGAGGAAAGATGCTATTTTTCACCTGGGACCACAAAGAGAGAAGAAATTATGATATAAACCACTTAGATCAGGGAGAATCTCAAGTTCTGGACCCACCTCTCCTCCCCATGGCTGATCACTTTTCCCATAGAAAGATTACATGGGACTTAAAACTGTATAGATATTACATATCTGTCAGGGTTTATCAGCACAACTTCCCAATTACTAGAAATGCTCTATGGGGACTGGCATAGGACCCAGTAATTCAATCTCAATGGCTACAAGTTGTGGAGGAAGAGTAATCTCACCATTTATATGACCTTTGTTTTCAAATATCTCCATGCCCCTTAAAATAGAGTTTTGTAAAAGGGAGCACCTTTGAGCCCCTAGGGACACACACCAGAAAACTCCTTCACATATGAATCCTTGTCAATTTTTTCTCTACATATGTGCTCTGGCCATACATACCTTCCATGTGTGCCTTTTCTTACATACATGTCTACTTCCATATTTCCATACATATGTCCACTCCTTCCAGGAGTGGTTTATGTATTCATGGGAAAAGGTGCCCCAAGTTTGTTTATGGGGGACTTTTTAATTGTTTTTTCTAATATGCCATTGAAATAAATGTTTTTATTTTAATCAATCTAGATGACTAGCAAATGTAAATACATGGATGAGGACTTGTAGAGTATCTGAAACTTAGGGACCTATTGTGAATTGGAGGGGTATTCCCAGCTTGCTGTCTTTCTATCCTTTCCTTTTCTTCTCTTTCTCCCTCTCCCTCCCTTCTTAAATTACTTCTCTCTCATCTCTTTCCCTTTCTCTTTGATTCTCTCTCTTATTTCCTCTCTCCTTCCTCCCTAGGAGTTCAGATGGGATGGACTCATAAAAAACCAATAAGGTCATATTTACTGTTTTTAGGGTTTCAAAATCTGTTCCTAGCTTCCCCTTCATTTCTGATATTAGTTCTATGGGGATTGACTTCTATCTACTTAAATTATAATTCTCCTCTTGAATTAACATATATATATATATAACCTTGAATTAACATGTATATGTGCATATATGTGTATGTATGTATGTATATATACATATACATACATACATACATACCATCCAGGACAGGAGTTCTTAACCTATGAGAGAGAGAGAGAGAGAGAGAGAGAGAACAAGAGAACTATATTTCAATATAGTTGATTTCTTTTGTAATCCTGTGCACTTTACTTTATGTAGTTAAATACATTCTTCTCAAATTCCCATGAAGGGTTCATCGACTTCACCAGACTACTGAAGGTGTCCAGGACACACAAAAAAATATTTAAAAGTCCTGATTTAGGGGCAGCTAGGTAGCTCATTGGATGGAGAACCAGAGTAGATATTCTGAGTTCAAATATGGCCTCAGACATTTCCTAGCTATGTGACGATTAACCCCTAATACTGAGCCCTTTCTGCTCTTCTTCCTTGGAACCAATACATGGTATTGATGCTAAGACAGAAGGTAAAGTTGTGGTTTTTTTTTAAGTTCAGAGTTAGGGGTAAATATTTGGTATGCATTTGTAAACCTGATATAGATGACCTGGTGAGGAATTCAACTGTCCTGTCAGTTATAGCTAAAAGGGAGTATTTAAAGAGTGATGCTAAGCTAGTGTTCGATAAACCCAAAGATCCTGGCTTTGGGGGCAAGAACTCGCTATTTGACAAAAACTGCTGGGGAAATTGGAAAACAGTATGGAAAAAATTAGGTTTAGATCAAATCTTATACCCTATACCAGGATATATTCAAAATGGGTAAATGACAAAAATAGAGTGAAATCATAAATAAACTATGTAAACATGGAATAGAATACTTTTCATATCTGTGGGAAAGGAAGGAATTTAAGACCAAGCAAGAGATAGAGAATATTACAAAATGTAAAATGAATGTCTTTGATTATATCAAATTAAAAAGGTTTTGTACAAACAAGACCAATGCAACCAAAATTAGAAGGAAAACAAATGGGAGAACATTTTTATAACAGAACTCTCTGACAAAGGTTTAATTTCCCAAATATGTAAGGAACTAAGTCAAATTTACAAAACATCAAGCCATTCCCCAATTAACAAATGATCAAGGGACATGAATAGGCAGTTTCACATGATGAAATAAAAACTATCAATAAGCACATGAAAAATTGTTCTAAATCCCTCCTGATTAGAGAAATGCAAATTAAAATAATGCTGAGATACTACTTACACTAGAAAACTTGCCAATATGGCAGTAAAGGAAAGTGATAAATGTTGGAGGGATGTGGCAAAATTAGGACACTAATACACTGCTGGTGGAGTTGTGAATTGGTCCAACCATTCTGGAGGGCAATTTGGAATTATGCACAAAGGGCTTTAAATGAATGGCTACCCTTTGACTCAGTCATACAACTGCTCTGTTCATACCCCAAACAGATAATAAGGAAAAATACTTGTACAAAAATATTTATAGCCATGTTCTTTGTGGTGGAAAAAATTAGAAAATGAGGGGATGCCCTTTGATTGTGGAATGGCTGAACGAATTGTAGTATCTGATGATGATGGAATATTATTGTGCTGAAAGGAATGATGAACTAGAGGAATTCTATGTGAACTGAACAGACCTCCAGAAATTGATGCAGAATGAAAGGAGCAGAACCAGGAGAACATTGTACACAGAGAATGATACATTATGGCACAATTGATTGTAATAAACTTTTCTATTAGCAGCAATGCAATGATCCAGGACAATCCAGAGGAACTTATGAGAAAGAATACTATCCACATCCAGAGAAAGAACTGTGGGAGTAGAAACACAAAAGAAAAACATATGATCAGTCATGTAATTCAATAGGGAAATGATTAGGGTTTTAATGTTAAAAGATCACTCTACTGCAAATATGAATAACATGGAAATAGGTTTTGAACAATGATACATGCATAACCCAGTGGAATTGCTTGTCAGCTCCAGGAGGGGGAAAGGAAGAGGGGAGGGAAAGAACATGAATCATGTAACCATGGAAAAATATTCTAAATTTAAAAAAATTGTCTTCATGAAAAAAAGTGATGCTGTTTAGTTGCCTACTCTGTCAAGGACTCACAAGATGTATGTCTTTTCTCTTGATGAAGCATCAGAGGTTTATGGCCTCTTCCTCACTTTTATAGGTTTACAGACTCTTTTATCAGTTCACTGAGAGCTGATCAGTCTCCAAGAAACTGATTCATGCTAACCTTGTCCATGATTTATAGACCAAGATGCCAACTTATTCATTTACCCTTCAGTATAGATCACAAATGAGGGCTACTGTTAGTCATGTGTATATGGCACACCCTTCTGATGGGTAATTTCTTTTAGGAGACCACATCACAAAATGCAGGAAGTTGTTTGGTAAGCACAGAATTAGAGCAAAAAACTGCTGCCCTTCAGCCTTTTCTCATAACAAGCATTTTACAGTTTCCTTAAAAACTTCTTTTCAGGAAGAGGAATAAAGGAAAGGGGTCATGTATTAAGCACCTAAAAGTACTTTACAAATATCTCATTTGAGCCTCACAAAAAAAACTCTTTAAGGTAAGTACTATTATTATTCACATTTTACAGTTGAGGAAACTGAGGCAGATAGTTAAACAATACACTCAGTATCTCGCAGTTACTAAATATCTGAGGCTGGATTTCAATTCAGGTCTTCCTGACTCCAATTCCAGTGCTCTATTCAAAGTGTTCCCTAGATGCTATGTTCTATAGCTTATGTCTTAAACAATGCTCTCTATGTCATGATATGATTCTAAATTTCTTGCAGATTCAGGAGATACTATAGTCTTTTCAGTAAGACATTTGCAAAACCCCTCCTCTAGCTGGGGAAGTGGGTAGGATATTATTCTACAAAAGACACCCTGTTTGTGTTGATATTTTCCATACATTAGCAATCTCATTTATAGACTCCTGGAAGGAGATACCCTGGTGTCGAATCACTTAGGAGATGAAATTTCTCATAGGGTATTCTTGCTGCTGATCACGGTTTGATTACACTTTCATTCTTCAGGATCACTCCACAGATGCCATTCTAGTACAGTGGGATTTCTGCCCCTGTTTTGCCCCCAGAACTAGGCAATTCCTTCAGAGTCCTAGGTCTATCTGGGTCTTGTCTCCTAGTTCTAGAAGTATTGGGGAAACTTATCTGTGAAAAAGAAAGGAATACTGGAAATAGAAATGAAATACTATAAATAAATGAAAAAATTGGGATTAGTTAATTTAGAGAAAAGAAATAAGGTGTGTCCTAATAGCCATCTTGAACCTAGTTTAGTGGAATAAGAACAAGGTCATGAGTCAGAATGTCTGGGTTCTAGTTGGCCTCTGGTACTCATTAGATTTATGCCTAGCAAACTACTTCCCCTAGTCTTGGTTTCCACATTTGTAAAATAAGGACAATAATTTCATTGACAAGTACTTATTTAATGCCTATCATGTGCAAAGGTTATACTAAAACACTGAATGACATACAAAGGAATATAAGCTGTGATTCCTGTCTTCTATAGGCTCATACTCTAGTAAAAGAGATAAGAGATAAGACCAAAAAAAAAACCCTATAATGCAGGGAAACCTCAGATAAATGAAAGGCAAACCAAGCACTCCAGAATTTTCTAGGAGTTCAGAGGAGAAGGACAATCTTTCCATATGTCTACAACTGAGAAGAAGATTAAAAGGATCAGTTGGATAGGAGAAACCAAAGAAAGCAGGAAAAAGGCAAAAGCAGGAAAGTCAAAGGAATTCAATTCCACAAATTTATTCAGTGTCTCAAATTCAAGAAAAATCTGTCAAAAATCACTTTTTACAACTATAAATCTATACCTGCAAAGGATCTCAGAGGCCATCTAATTCAACTTTTTCATTTATTTTTTTCAATCTTTATTTCCTGTCTTAGTAACAACTCTAAGACAGAAGGGCAAGGGCTAAGCAAATAGGGTTAAGTGACATGCCTAGGGTCACACTACTAGCAACTCTTTCATTTAAAGAGTAGCCCAGGAGTGGCCACTGACCCACCCTTGTGGCAGTGTAGCCTACAGGTGTGGTGTCTGTATCCTTTTTCTCTTTCCCTTCATACTGATAGTTCTAGGTTTGTTTGTTTGTTTGTTTGTTGTTTGTTTGTTTGTTTGTTTGTTTGTTTGTTTGTTTTCCAAGAGAGGAATCCAGCCATGGTCATTACCATAGTGATATAACTCAGACACTCAATGTCCCAGAAATAACCTGGTATGTGTGTAAAAGCACCCCTCCCTAATATGTACTACTATTGCCTCTAAGTCCTGCTTACTGTACTTCTCATAAATACACTATCAATCTTATTAACTTTGCTGAATTCAAACACAGAATATTTACTAAATGAGAGGGGGAAAGGCAAGAATAATCATAAAGTCTACTCAACAGAAAGCAAAAGCAGAAATTATCAAAATATAGCAGTTCACTTTAAAATCTGGATCATATTCTCCCACTAATGCAGAGAATATCGATGGGGGGTGAGTGGGCACACATTTAAAAAAACTTAGCAAGGAGGCACAAGAGTAAGGAAAACTATATGTCCAAGGCAATTCATAATTTGGACAATAGAACTAAATGTCCTCCCACTCTTTAGAGAACAATTTAGAGCTGAAGTTAATTATTTGTCAAAGTAGCTTTTCCACTACTTTTAGGTCACTGAAGCAGTGCCAGGCTCTTTTTTTTTTCCTTCATGCATACAGCCACCTTTGTCAAGGTGCTGAGAAAGTGTTAAGTTCTTTCAGTGTCAAACAGTTCAATCAAAAGAACTGCCAAACTCCACAGATATGCTCTGGGGCTCTGAGTGGTTTTTCTTCTTCTCAAATAAGGTCATGTAGGCTTTCCTTACACAGCTTTTCAAATAAGAAGGGATTCTGTTTTCTCTGGATTCTCTTTTTCTTCTCAGCTTTTAGCCAGCACAGCTACCAGCAAAGCAGGTGTAAAGCCTGTCTTTGCTTTCTCTTTCTACCTCTTAAACTCCAGAAAAAGGGCCACATTGGCAAACCTCTGAGAAATTTCATCTCTCAAGAGCAACACTACTTTTCTCCAGTCAATCAACTCTCAGGAAAGCATCAGGGCGCTTCCACTCAGCGTGGACCCAGAAAAACAACTGCAAAATGTATTTGCATATCCAATATCTCTGTACTGCCTTCAGGAAGCTGCCTTCTTTGCCTTCTGTGTCTTCAGTCCCTGATGCCTCCTGTGTTCATCATCTTAATTTGATCATCTTCTTACCACTTCTACAGTTTCTAATATCTCAGATCAGAACCTCCTCATAAGGAGTGACCCATCTCTATCTAATGTGGTCAAAAAATGCATTTCTTTAAGTTACAGTGACCCCAACAATTCTTACAAAATCATCATGCAGTTAACCAAACAGTTTATATATGTATATATATATATTTCCACATATATTTAATTGATATATAATTTCTAAGTTATAACCTTCAAAATTAAGGAGAAAAATTTAAAACTCCTACTTTCTATCCTAATAACAATGCTAAGACAGGAGGGCAAGGGCTAGACAAATGGGATTAAGTAACTTGTCCAAGGTCACACAACTAGAAAGTATCTGAGGCCAGATCCAAACCCAAATAGTCCTAACTCATAATTCTGAAAACACTCATATATAAATGTGCTTCAGTCATCTTCAACCACGGTGCCAGAGGTGCTACCCAGTTCTCAACACAGAGAGAGGATTGAATAAATATGCAGAATGAGATGCATATTTTTGAACTTGATCAATAGGGTAATTTCTCTTGCATAACTATACAAATTGGGTAAAAAGTTGTTGTTTTTTCCCTGAGGCAGGAGAAGGGAAAGGAAAAAATCAGTACTAATTTTTTAAAAAGCTGATTTAACAAAAAGCAAATGGATGGTGAAGTAGTGGACATAAACAGTATAGACACTGCCACATGTGGGGAGATGAGACAGTTGGTTGAGGTTAGAGCAGGGCTAAAGGAGATCTGAAAAGTCTTTATGCAACATCTATTTGTGCATGTATGCTGCCTTGCTTTGCTGTGTGAGTCATTCAGATATATCTACTAATTTCCTTCCTGGGGAAATTCCCTTACCTGAGGCTCCTTTCTTGCTTGCCTTCCTTTTTTCTTTTCTTTTCTTTTCTTTTTTTTTTTTGGGGGGGGGAGTGTGATGGGGATGGAAAGGATTCCAAGTTGTTTTCTCCAATATGTATCCCTCATTCCCATGTTTCCACATTATAGAATAAGGAAACCATTTCCCAAGTTACATATATTCTCTGTAGTGTTTTTCTTTATGCCCTCTTTTACAGAAGGGAAGTGGTCTTTACTAGGAGGAATCAACATGGTAAGTTAAAGAGCCTAATTTAGAATAAACAGGGGAAGTGAAGAAGTTCAGATCATAAGAAGAAAAAAGGGAAGGTATATCCTTGTGAGCAAAGCCAAAGTTTGAGTTAGCAAAAAGTGGAAATAGAAGCAGAATTGTTCAAAAGCCGAGAGAGGTTCTGGTTTTAAGAAGGAGATGACTAGAAGGAGCGTAACTGGTCCAGATGTCAGGGTGCTGCCTCAAATAGCCAATTTGGACTGGCATCAATTAGGACGTGGCATTTTTTAGTCCCTTGTGAAACTGAAAGAGAGAATTGTAGCTGAACTCCAGTTCAGGAGAAATAATTTGGAATTAAAAAGGGAAATCACCAAAGAAAGTCCCAGGCAGGATGAGGCTGGGCTCTGGAATTGTACCATGTACCTACATCATCCATGCCAGTTCTAGTATAGAGCAAATCAAAGTGCCTACCCTCGTTCCTTCCCTTTGGGGAGCCAGAGCTGTTGGGGAGGACCAGACTATGCACGCAAGGAATTAATCAACAGGGCTGAAGAAGGGGGGGGGCTCCATCTGGTATTACATAAAGAAAAAGAAAATAAAAGGCCCATATCACTATGATTCCATCACTGGAGTGAGTGGGTGGGAGAGAACAGAGCCTGTCTGCCTGGCAATGACAGCATCCATATCCTTCCACACATAGCCCTGAAACTTCTTGTCCCCTTAGATTACTTTCCCTTCCAGTCTCCCTCAAGGCTGCTCTTCTTGTTCATTTAACCCAAATTCAGCTACATAAGAAGCATTTGTCCCAGGTCCTACTTTTCTTAATTGGTGGTCTTGCTCATTTACACAAAGTTTTTGCCCTTTAATGGGATTTTCTTTTACTCTAAAATGCTGAATTGGCTTCTCTCCATTGGCTTCTGACTGGCTAGTAAGGAGGAGAAATTGAAAAGAATTAAGGAGCCAGAACTATAGACCCAAAGCTTCAGAGGAATAAAGAGATCCTTCTCTCTTCCCTTTTCAGACCCAACTGATAAAAGAGAAAGTGGTCCATGGAGAAAACAAGGAGTCTCCTTCTGGGATGCCCCTGAGAGACAGTTATATCTCTGCCCCTGCCCCTGTTATCATGAATCCCATTGGAGTCTCAATCATTTCAGGGTCTTGTTCCAAGCTGCCCTTCTCATCATTTTCCTACATGGTCTTTTCTTTTGCACTTTATAGGATCCTAGAATGCTGGCTCTATTCCCAAAGGATGTCTACCTTAAAATATACTGCCTAGAACTGAGCAGAATTCAGAATTCATTCTCTCTTCCTTTGCTCCAATCTCAGGTAGCCTTTCTCCTTGTCAAGACTACACTTGCCAGTAGGGAAATCTTCAATAGTGTGCCCTTCTATACCTTTGGAGAGGATACCCCATTGACCATCCCTTTTCTCTGGCCTTTTGTCTCTGACTTTTGTGTTCAACCTCACTGTCTATAAAATATCTTCATATCTTCCCTATTCTTAAAAATCTCTTCATTTAAAGTGACAATTTATTCAAACCATCATCCCATGTCCTTGATCTCTTTTAATGCTAAACTTCCAGAAGGAGTAGTAAATTAACTGCCCTTATTTCCCCACTATTCATTCACTCATCCAGCTCTCTGAATAAAGCTACTTTCTCAAAGGGCCTCTTTATTCCAAAATTCCATAGTCTTTTCTCGGTTCTCATCCACCTTGAAAATATTTTTTGAAAATATTAAATAGTTACAATCCACTCTAACTAATTTCTCTGTACTTTCTCAATTTCCACAACACTGTTTCTCTCTCTCATTTCTTCTGTCTCTCTCTGCCTCTTTCTGTCTCTCTCTATGTCTTTCTGTTTCTCTCTTCTGGTTCTAACTGCTTCTTCTTGGGTTCTCTTATTGTTTCATTTTCCTCTTCTGATCTTCTATGTGTAAGTGTCTTACAAAGCACTCTCTCTTTTCTCACTCCCCAACCCTGTCTCTCTCCCTCTGTCTCTCTCTGTCTCTCTGTCTCTCTCTCTCTCTACCTCTGTCTCTGTCATTCTTTCTCTCTCCATTCTCTCTTCCCCCCTCTCTCTGTCTGTCTCTGTCTGTCTGTCATCCTCGCTCTCTCTCTCTCTCTCTCTCTCTCTCTCTCTCTCTCTCTCTCTCTCTCTCTCTCTCTCTCTCCCCACTATGATTTCACTTGCTCCTATGAGGGTTCTGTTATTAACTCTATGTAGCTGAGGCCACCACCTATCTGTCCAATCCAAATCTCTGACTTGAATTCTACTCTTGTATTGAAAACAATGACCTAGACATTTCTATCTGCCAATTCTCTGATCACTCAAATTCGAGTATCTCAAAGTGAATTTATCATGTTTCCTCTTCAGTCTAGGCTACTAGGTGGTATAGTGGAGAACTCAAGGTCTTCCTTGAGTCAGGAAGACCTGAGTTCAAATCCAGTCTCAGACACTTACTATCTGTGTGACCTTGGGCAAGCTAATTAACTTCTGTCTGCCTCAGTTTCCTCAGCTAGAAAATGGGGATTATAATATTACTTACCTTCCAGAACTTTAGTGAGAATGACATAAGATAAAATTATAAAGTGCTTAACACAGTGCCTGACACATAGTAAGTACTTAAAAAAATCCTTATTTCCTTCAACCCAACCCATCCTTCCAATTTCCTCCTTTCTTCTGATATCACCATCATCCTCCAAGTCACTCAGTCACAAAATCTGAAGGGTCTCCCTGCCCTTTTCCTCTCTCCCTCATACCCAGCCCCATATTTAGTCTGTTGATAAGTCCTTTTGATTGGCAGTTAGATAGCAGTGGATAGAGTACAGGGTCTGAAGTTTGGGGAAAGACCTGAATTCAAATCTGGCATTGAACACTTCCTGGCTGTATGACACTGGGCAAGTCACTTAACTCTGTTTATCTTAGTTTCCTCATCAGTAAAATAAACTGGAGAAGGAAATGGCAAATCACTCCAGTATCTTTGCCAAGAAAACTACAAATGGAGTCATGAAAAATCAGGCACAACTGGAAATGACTGAACAACAACTGGACTTGTTGATTGACATCTCTCACATTTGTATACTTCACTCTAGATCCTTTGACCATAGAGCCAATGCTCTTTCCTCTTCACTCTGCTATTTCCCCAACTTGTGTGAGTTTTGGATTGTTTCGCATATCATAAATCTCTCCTCTCTTTCATCTATCCTCTGTTCTCACAGTGTCAAACTCAAATAGAAATAGGGCCACTAAACCATCCTGCGGATCCCTGGGGTTGTATATTTACTTAGAAAACCACACATGAACATTATTTACATTTTATTGCATTTTAAAATTAAATATCTCCCAATTATATTTTAGTCTGGTACAGGTGGCACTAGAGAGTGTTGCTGGCTACAGCCACATTTGACACCTTTTTCAGAGCCTGGCAAAATAATCTTCCTAATGGGTGGGAGGGATGGGGTATGATCATTTTATCAGTGACATTCTCACTGGTCCAGTCACTCCTTGTGAATTTAATTACTTAAAGAAATATTACTAAGCCACCTTGCCAATAATAATTAGAGCACTGGATTTGGAGTCAGGGAGAAATCCAAATTTTGCCTCACATACTTACTAGCTATATGTTTCTAAGCAAATTTCTTAAATATCTCTTTGCCTCAGAGTTTCCTTTTCTATAAAATATGGAAACTATCACTACCTACTTCAGAGGATTTTTGTGAGATTCAAATGAAATAATCATTTTGCAAACCTTTGACACACTATATAGATGTTACTTATTCCTATTTTCTCATATAACAAATTAGAAACTTGTATTAATATTCATATGAGGTGGTTCAAAACATCAACTAATGATGAAAATAGACCACTGTAAAGATTTTGAAGAATATGTTCCATTTTCCATCTCTGTATTGACTTCCTGCTAATTTCTTCCATGAGTGCTCTTAGGATGATAGAACTTTATTGGGTCTCATGTCTTCACCTCAAAATGTCTATTAAATTGATATCCTCTCCACCACTTTTTCCTGTTTTCTGTAATCTTATGACATCCTTTCCCAGAGTGTTTTACAAATGAATTTGTATTCAAAATGTACTTCTACTTGGCAAGGATCTCAAGTTTTTTTGTTTTTTAGTAAAGTGAATTTGGGGCTCTGGTGACCTCAAGTCACTGTTCTACATTGGTTAACATTTTGCACAAAGAGCTGATAATCAAGGCTTATATCTTTGCCTTTTCCATTTCCCATTTTTGAGCACTGATGGCTTGTTTGAATAGGTCAGCTTAAAACTATTACAGTTGTAATGAAGCATACAATTCTCATCCTTATCCTTTTAACCCCTTCTAACTTGATGCTGATTTTAATTTTTTCTGATCTCTCAATTTATCACCCTTACTGGTCTGACTGCACACAAACCAATTATTATGTTTTAACTGCCAGTTGCTTCCTGTTTGTTAGGATGTAATTAATTTCATTTTTCATGATTTTGTTTGGTGCTTACTGCTATGCCCAGGACTTTTTGAATCTTTTCTTCAAGAAAGTATTTATGGGTGGGAGGAGGGGAGGGAAAGAACATGAATCATTTAACCATGTAAAAATATTCAAAAGTAATTAATTAAATAAATAAACTTAATTTAAAAAAAAAAGTAAAAAAAGAGAAAGTATTCATGATATATAGTCAAAAGTGTTCTTGTAGTTTACATGAAATTTTTAATTTCTTAAACCTGAACCACATTTTACAAGGTATTTCTCACTATTCTCACTAAGGCCTCCTTTTGCATTAAAATTTCAAAACATCTATTAGTTATTGGTTGGATATTTATGTAGCTTAAAGGATGCTATGAAGTTACTCAAAGAATTTCTCTATCTCCTTATCCTCAGCAGCAGATGCTGGTTCATAAGCTTTAAATATCTTCATGGTCCTCTGTTTGCTTTTGTTAATCGTGAGAACTGCAGAATGAGATAGCCAAGCGTTCCATGAAATTATGTTTCCTATTACCTTTGGGGAGATGGTGAAACCAGTCCTGCCAATTCCAAGGAGAACCTATGGGGATATCTGTCTCTTCAGTTACAACCTCCTTTTATCTGTTACTTTCATTTAATGAAAATGTCCTTAAAGCGGACTGCAGTCTTAATGTGAGTCAATAGTTCAACATGGAAGTTAAAAAAAAAAAGCTACTTTAAGAGAAGTATAGTCCTAACAAATGAGGACATGACAGTCCTATTTTGCTTTGCCCTGATCAGATCTCATCTAGAGTACTGCGTTATGTTTTGGGGAATCACATTTTAGGACAGACAATTCTAAATGGACAGCATCTAGAAGAGGAGGAGGAGGAAGAGGAAGGAAGTAAGATGATTCCATATGAAGATCTGTTGATAGAAATGGACATATCTTAGCCTTGAGAATGTTGACCTCTTTCATGATGGCTGGCTAGGGAAACATGGCAAATAAGATCAAATATTTGAAGAACTATTATGTGGAAGAAGGATTAGATTCACCTCACTTGGTCCCAGAGGACAAAACTGGAAGTCATATGTAGTAATTAGAGAAAAGTATTGATTGAGATTGGGCAGCTACAAGGTACATTGGATAGAGTTTTGGGCTTGGAATTTTTAAAAAAGGCTTTTTTGAATGAGTTCAAATCCAACCTCAAACATTTACTACCTGCATGACCCTGGGCACATCACTTAACTGTATTTGTTTCACTTCCTCATTGGTAAAATAAGCTGGAGAAGGAAATGGCCAACTAGTCTGGTGTCTTTGCCAAGAAAACCCCCAAATGAGGTCATTAAAAATTAGACACTACTGAAATGACTATACAACAACAATAAATTGAATTGATTTAAGGAAAACTTATGAACAATCAGGGCTGTCCAAAAGTGGAATAGGCTGCCCCTTATTGGAGGTCTTCAAGATAGGACAAGGGATAGCTATGTGGACACTTTCTAGCTATGTGTCCCTGGGCAAGTCATAACTCCAATTGCCCAACCTTTACCATTCTTCTGTGTTAGAACCAATTCTTAGTATTTTTTTAAAATAAAATACATTTTTTAATAAAAAAAAGGTTTTAAATAAATAATGGGAGCAGCTAAGCAATACAGTGGCGAGAACACTACTGGAATTAGGAAGATCTGAGTTTGAATCTGGCCTCAGACACTTTCTTGCTGGGAAAATTACAACCTCAATTTGCCTCAGTTTCCTCATCTGTAAGAGAGCTCATAACAGCATCTACCTCCTAGGGTTGTTATGAGGATCAAATGAGATAATAATTGTGAAGCACTGAGCACAGTGTCTGGCACATAGTAAGCATGATATCACTGTTAGTTTTTAACACTTTTACTATTCAAGCCATTTCTAGAAACACTGTTGCTTGGATGCTCTAGAAGGGATTCTTGTTCATGGAACAACTAAAGTCCAAATGAGCACAAGAACAAGCAAGTAGAAGAGAAATAAACTCTGCTTTCTCTCTTCATCATCAGCCCCTACATTCTAAAGATGGCCCCATTTTTTTTAACTTTCTCCTTTCCTCATTAGAGCAAAAATCAAGTGGATGTACTGCTCTTCACTTTCCTAACCACTGTTAGCTCATCCTTAGGTCTAGCACTCTTGTCTCTATTCTGCCAGAACCGTGCCACAGTTGGTGACTGATACATGCCCATCCATCCAACTGCCATTTTCTAGACTTTGTCTGCAAGGCCCACGACAACCACTGTCCCCCTTTAGCACTCACTCTAAAGACCAGAGCTCTAGCATCAAGGCTGCTACTTTCTGAAGAGAAATGCAATCAGCTTTGGGGGAAAGGTGAGAATCGGAGGAGGGGGACCATGCCCTCCATTCTTGCTGGCAGGAATAGTGCCATTTCCAAGACAAAGTGGCTGGCATTGAAGGATATAGTGCAAGCCAAGTTTCCATTGGCTGCTGAAAACATGAGAAAGCCAGCAGATCCAGGAGGTTTTCATAATTGCTGTGTGTTCTGTTCAGCTAGACGGCATAGTACAGTGATGGCAAACCTTTTAGAGACCAAGTGCCCAAAATGCACCTTCACACTGCACGTGAGCCTCCCCCTTACCTCAGACAGGAGAGGGAGGAAGTTTTCCCATTGGGCTGCTGGGCAGAGGAGTGGGTGATGAGAGAAATGTCCTCAGGCATGTGTGGAGATGGGGAGGGGAGCAGCCCACTCTGGCACGCATGTCATAGGTTCACCAATGTGGGCATAGTGGATAGGAGTGTTGGGACTCAAGTCAGACAGACCTAATTCTAAATCTGGCATAAACATTTACTACCTATTTGATCCTAAGCACCTCACTTAACCCCATTTGCCTCAGTTTCCTAACCTATAAAATGAGCTGGAGATGGAAATGGCAAATTACTACAGTATCTTTGCCAAGAAAACCCCAAATGGAATCCCAAAGGGTCAGACACAACTGGACAAGTTCCATTTAGCCCCAAATGATTCCCCAAAAGTATTTTCTATCTCCCTCTGCTTTTGTATATTTGATTTATGTTAATGCTTTCAGGGGTCTCCCTCTTGCTTCTACATTTATATTTCTGGGGCCCTTGGGGTTATTTAGTTAAGAGTTCTTAGCTTTTCCTCCATTTTCTCCACTCCCCTAATTCTGAATCATTGCAGTTACAGAGGAATATTCTCAACCCCTATGACTTCTCCTCTAAATCTGCTTTAGTGGTAACAAGGCACTGTAACTGTTATTCTTGGAATAGAGAAGAAAAAACAAATATTGATTTTCACTTAAAAGCATATTGCCTTTTTCACATGTTAGAGCCAGAGGGCTCTTAAAAATTATTTAATATAGTCCCACCCTTCCGAGTTTTACAGGTAAGGACATCAAGGTTCATAGAGGTGAAATGACTTACTTCTAAGTCATACTTACTAGCAGAAATGGGACTTGGAATTTCATATATGGTGCTTTTCTCTACACAAGTGGTGTCAAACTCAAATAAAAACAGATTCCTGTGGGTTGCATGCTGACTTAGAAAACACACAAATAAACATTATCCATGTTATATTGTATTTTTATTTATTTTGCTAAATATTTTCTAATTAACTAAACTATTATCAGAAAAACAAGGTTCCAAAATAACCCAAAAGAAATCATGATTAAAAAAATTATGTAGCCAAAGAAGAAACTATTAGAACTTGATTGCAGATCAAAGCACACTAACCTTCACTTTACTTCCTTCATGAGTTTTTTATTTTATATGTGATATGTGTCTTCAGCCACTACATGAAGAATATGGAAATATACATTGCATGAAAGCACTGATATCACCTATATCAGACTAGTTACTACCATGGAGAGGGAACAAGAGAAAGCAAGAGAATATGAATCACAAAATGTCAAAAAAAATGTCATTGTCATTTGTCAAAAATTGTTTCTACATGTAATTCAAAAAAATAAAATTCAATTAAAATGTTTCCTAATTATATTTTAAACTGAGTCAGTCGTTACTTGGAGTTTTGATCAGTGTCTGCAGTTCTACCTGCTTGAAGGCCCATAAATGACTGTAAGTTTGACAGCTTTTCTCTACACCATGCTTTATCCCACCAGGAAAGTGGGGATACAAATGATGAAGCTGCAAGTGGATTAAACTAGCCTTCTGGATAGCTAACAGTCTGCTCGGGTAAGTAGAAATAGATAAGTGGGCAAACAAAGGTAGTTCAGGAGCTCTTCCTTGAAGATGAAGGGTCAAGGCAGTTGGAAACATTTGTGATTTGTCTGAGTGTCTCGAGCTGATGATAGAGGAAGGAAAAAGATGATGATGGAAAAGTCAACCAATGTTGGAGGAGTGACTGAGGTGCCCTTCCTTGTAGAGGATGTGGTAAGAACATCTACTGTGACTAGAAATCCTCTGCTAACTAAGCTGAATTACTTTTTCCCTAAAAAGGCAATGAATGCATCCATATCTCTTAGTTGGTCTGGGGGACTAAGCTTTAAAATTTGGCATAGCTTCCTGAGAGTTTATAGCATAAAAATCTCAGTCTAAGAATAAAAGTAAGGCAGTGCTCCTCTGCTTTGACATACCCTTCTTTTTTTTTAATTGAAAATGTTATTTAATTAATTAATTTCAGATATTTTCCCATGGTTACATGATTCATGTTCTTTCCTTCCCCTCCAATCACCCCCTCCATAGTTGACATGCAATTCCACTGGGTTTTTCATGTATCATTGATCAAGACCTATTTCTATATTATTGATAATTGCACTATGGTGATCATTGAGAATCTACATCCCCAATCTTGACATAGCCTTCTGATGAAGCATATCACCATGGCAAAGGTGAACATGAAAAGAATAGCACCTAGCTGAACCTATGCTGTATCTTTGCTAGATACCTTTTCCATGCTATTGTTGAGTAAATTTCTTTTTTGATAAATGTCAGCTGTACTCCAACTGTTTCATTTCTTCAAATTCACCATTTTATCCTCTCACTATGCTACCCCTTCAGAGAAGGGTGGAGAGAGTACTTGAAATAAAGGCCAAAGGAATAGCCTTCTTCTCTGCCTCCAAACACCTCTTATAATCCATATTATCCTAGTAACAAGCTTCCATTATGTCTCTGAGTTTGTAATCATGATAACATGACCAGAGCCAACAGTAAGGGAAAAAATACCCATTATTTTCACAGCATTGGTATCAGGTTATCACATACTGTTACCCTGACAACCCCATTTTCAGATTCCTGAGGCACAACAGATGTTCCTAGCTCATTCTGAGAAGAGTAGGGTCACAGGTAGGGATGGAGGGCTGTGACTAAAAATAAGTACAAGGATATACTTTGGGGAAATTAGGAGATGGAGATAGGTGGACACTAAAGCAAAAAGCCATGAAACAAGAGGCTAAAGCTCTTTAAAAAGGTTGTTAGGTGAAAGAAATTATCAAGTTGCAAATGAATTCACACTCAAACTATTCTGGAGGGTAATATAGAAGAGATGCAGCAATTGGCTAGAGACCAATGGGAAGTAGAATTGGACAATTGAAAGTGGTGTCTTTTCCCCAAACAGGTCAAGCGGCTAACAAAATGCCCAACAATCATGCCCTTGACATGCTCGGGAAATTGAGGTCACGAGGCATCAGCTAAGAAGACACCTATACCAAATCAGAGAATGGCTCTGCCTTTCTATGATGATATCATTCCTAGGAGCTGAGAAACAAGAGTTCTGGCAGCATCTCCAATGCTATAAACACCTCTGCACTGTCCCAAAAGAGAATGAGCCAGCCAGATTTAGGGAGATGCAGGGAGGAGGAGAGTAGGAAGCTCTTTCTACATTGATGACATTGGAAAGTCTAGAGTAGAGACTGATAAAGACTGCAAAGGTACAGAGAAGAAAGAACACAAGACCAAGATGTCCAGACTGGATAACTTTCTCAAATGGCTGTTAATAATGTTTTAAGAAGTCGATATTACCTTTGTGACCATCTAACTGAACACAATGAAGCAACTTCTCCATAAGGGGTTAGACACTGAAATACAGATTTGGGAGGTTCACACTCTGATAATAAACTTCATGCATGTGGCCTAAAACATGGGCTAATTTTCATGTCTCTAGTCATATGAAATCACAGTAGTCTATTGCCTCAAGCAATGACCTAAAGTTCAGGCTTTATTTTTAACCACCTAGGCTAATTGTTTCCCCTGAATATAGTATCACATTTGGCTTGCCTGGTTTGTTAGCCTGGTACCATACTATCATTCAAGTCCCCTTGGGAAATCATGCTCTCCTAGTACATAGATAAGTAGGACTGTCTAGGAATTAAAGTTGAGTGCCAGTCCCTGGGCAGGACACCTGAGAGCTGAAATAAAGACACTAGTATGGCTTCTTTTACTCTGACCTTAGTCCTGCCTCCAGAAAGAGTGACTAATGGAATTCTAACTCTTGTTCAGAAAATTCAGCTGCAAAAGATGCTGTTTGGAAGCCTCTATGTAGCTTATTACATAAAGGAGTCAATCCCTACCAAGGAAAGAGATTCATTAGGGTGATAAGGAACCTTTTCTTTTTGGCTGATTTGCTTCCTAGAGAACAAGTCAATCCATTAATGAGCATCTCCTCCATGAAACCTTCCTTGATTCTGTCCTCCCATTGGTGATGACTTTTCTCCCTTGAATCTTTCCTAGGACTTTCTTTTATAATTCTGCAATGCAACCACAGCGCATCGTTTTACCTTACAAGTGCCTATTAATAAATCTGATGCTTGTGGCCTAGCAGTACCAGATATTAAACTATAATATAAAGCAGTGGTCATCGAAACAATATGGTACTGGCTAAGAGAAAGAAGAGAGGATTAGTGGAATAGACTTGGGGTAAGTGACGTCAGCAAGACAGTCTATGATAAACCCAAAGAGCACAGATTTTGGGACAAAAATCCACTATTTGACAAAAACTGCTGGGAAAATTGGAAAACAATATGGGAGAGATTATGTTTGGATCAACATCTCATACCCTACACCAAGATAAATTCAGAATGGGTGAATGACTTGAATATGAAGAAGGAAAGTATAAGAAAATTAGGTGAACACAGATTTCTATATTTGGCAGATCTCTGGGAAAGGAAAGATTTTAAAACCAAGCAAGAGTTAGAAAAAATTACAAAATTTAAAATAAATAATTTCAATTACATTAAATTAAAAAGGTTTTGTACAAACAAAAACAATACAACCAAAATCAGAAGGGAAACAACAAACTGGGAAAAAATCTTTATAACAAAAAATTCTGACAAAGGTCTAATTACTCAAATATACAAGGAACTAAACCAATTGTACAAAAAAATCAAGCCATTCCCCAATCGATAAATGGGCAAAGGACATACACAGGCAATTTTCAGATAAAGAAATCAAAAGTATCAATAAGCACATGAGAAAGTGTTCTAAATCTCTAATAATTAGAGAAATGCAAATCAAAACAACTCTGAGGTACCACCTCACACCTAGCAGATTGGCTAAAATGATAGTAGGGGAGAGTAATGAATGCTAGAGGGGATGTGGCAAAATTGGGACATTAATGCATTGCTGGTGGAGTGGTGAATTGATCCAACCATTCTGGAGGCAATTTGGAACTATGCCCAAAGTGTGCTAAAAGATTGCCTGCCCTTTGATCCAGCTATACCATTGCTGGGTTTGTACCCCAACAAGAGCATAGGGAAAAAGACATGTACAAAAATATTTATAGCCATGCTCTTTGTGGTGGCAAAAAACTGGAAAACGAGGGTATGCTCTTCTATTGGGGAATGGCTGAACAAATTGTGGTATCTGTTGGTGATGGAATACTATTGTGCTCAAAGGAATAATAAACTGGAGGAATTCCATGTGAACTGGAAAGACCTCCAGGAATTGATGCAGAGTGAAAGGAGCAGAGCCAGAAGAACATTGTACACAGAGACTGATACATTATGGCACAATCGAATGTAATGGACGTCTGTACTAGCAGCAATGCAATGACTCAAGACAATTCTGAGGGATTTATGGAAAAGAAAACTACCCACATTCAGAGGAAGAACTACAGGAGTGGAAACACCGAAGACAAAAAAACTGCTTGATCACATGGATCAAAGGGGAACCGATTGAGAAGTAAACTCTAAATGACCACACTAGTACAACTATCAATAATATGGAAATAGGTCTTGATTAATGACGCATGAATAAACCAGTGGAAATGCACATTGGCTATGGGGGTGGGGGGGAGAAAGTAAGAACATGAATCATGTAACCATGGAAAAAATTTTTTTCTAAAAAAGAAAATTAAAAAAAAAAATCTGATGCTTCCAATAGATTGTAAGTTCCTTGAGGACAAGAAAAGGGCCCTATCTCAACTTCACATCTCCCATAGGTACCTGCAATGGTATTCTGCAAGCTATGGCTGCTTAATAGATATTGTCTTCCAAATGTGTGTGATAATAATTTTAAGAATACTTTAAATGCTTCAGCAGTCATCTATCATCCTTCAGTAAATATTCTTCCTTCTGTATGTATTTTAATGTGTACAGTTCTCTTTTTTCCAGGCACCCTTCCTTCTCCCATATGTCTTTACTCCTCTAATAGCCAGTGGCCCCTGAACCTTTCCTCCTCTGACAGTTCCATTTTCTACCTCTTTAATGCTGGTATGCAGTCACATTTTGTGAGCTAGCAGGGCTCCTTCGGCTCCTGACAGCCTATGCTATGGATTCACCGGCTTTTGTCAAATGAATCTAGGAAATGGCATGTTTCAGCACCAGGCACCACACCACACCACACACACACACACACACACACACACACACACAGGAATACACACAAGCTGAGGATTGAGGATCAGCCTTGGGTGGGAGAAGCGGTCTTGCTTATTTCATTCACAAATGGCCTGGGGAGAAACAGTAGAGATGGAAAATCTGACTTATGAATTTTTCAACAGTACTCAGGCTTTCTCTTCAGACAAGGAAGATCATCTTTAAGGCTGAATTTTTCAAACAACCCAATGGACCCTGACCTGATTTCATTTTGATTTTATTCTCTGGATTTCTTGCAATGTGGGGAAGAGGAAGGGAGGGAGATTGTCTGAAGGAGATGAATACAACTGTCAAAGTCACTGTCAGAGTCCAGAGCTCTGCTGGTTATAAACCTTCCCCATACCTGTGAAAATTCTTCTCACACAATGCCTCCCACTCAAATTTCCAACCTCCACAGTCTCTCCCTATTCCTCACTCCCACATACAAAATCTTAGCCCCACAGCCCCACAATCTGTGCCTAAAATCTAGAGTTTAGGGAGGCCAATCTGATTCCAGATAGCCAGGAGAAGGAATGTAAATTCCTTGAAGGCAGGGGCCATCTCCCATATGTATTTGTATCCCCATTTCCTGGCAGAATGCCTGGAATATAGTAAGTTCTTAATGACCAATTAATTCCCTTGGCACTATTCTTCCTATTCACTACCTAATTTGTGAGTCAAACATCCTGATTTTGAGTCTTGGTACACTTATAAAATCATAAGATTTATTTTTACTTTTATTTTTATTGATTAATTAAGAAAATTTTTCTGTGGTTACATGATTCATGTTCTTTCCCTCCCCTTCTCCCACCTCCCTCCCATAGCCAATGAGCAATTCCACTGGGTTTTACAAAAACATAATATTTAGAGCTCTAAAGGACCTTAGCATTCCACAGGGGAGACTTCCTGAAGGAAGCAGCACCTGAGCTGGGAGGCTTCAGTGGAGGGAGCATTAGATTTGGAGTCTGAGGACATAGTTTCAAATCCTGACTGCTCCTTGCAACTTGTGTGACCTTGGATAAGTCACTTCACATTGCTGAGCCTCAGTTTCCTTATATATAATATGAAGCAAGGCTAGATAATCCATACAATTTCATTAAACTCCAGATCCAATGAATAGGTACAGATATGGGGGATGGGACAGGGAAGAACAACTCATTCATGGAGGATGGCATTCAAGCAAGCATGGAGGAGACAGCTAAGTGGCTCAAAGAAAAATAGTACTAGGTCTGAAGTCAAGGAGAACAGGATTCAAATCTGGTCTCAGACATTTCCTGCCTATTTGAGCCTGGGCAAGTCACTTAACCCCATCTGTCTAGCTCTTGCCTTTCTGTCTTGGGGAAGGAAGGAAAGAACGAAGGAACGAAGGAAGGAAATAAGAAAGGAAATAAGAAAGGAAGAAAGGAAATAAGGAAGGAAGGAAGGAAGGAAGGAAGGAAGGAAGGAAGGAAGGAAGAAGGGAAGGAAAGAAGGGAAGGAAGGAAGGAGGGAAATAAGAAAGGAAATAAGAAAGGAAGGAAGGAAATAAGGAAGGAAG